>NW_018112316.1:0-820 GCF_000183805.2 Loa loa | reverse complement strand
GAAAAATGTTAAAGAAAAAAGTTTTAAGTTGAAAAATTAATTCTGCAAAAATCTCAATATTTCAAGCGATACCATAAAATCAGGAACGTCAACCATATGATGATGGATGACGGTATCATCCCTTCGGACAACCGGCTGGCACAATTCCGGATACAGGAAATAACACGTTACACTTCTAGCTTCCTAATTTGCGATAAAATCATCGCTTTTTTTTTGCTAGACAATCTCATTTGGTTCTATGTTTGCTACTTCCTGTTTTTAAAACACTGCAATCTTTATTTTCGGCATGGGATTTCCATGTTGCATTAGTCGTAACACAGCTGTGATCCTTAAAAGAGAGAGAACACATTGAGACAACGGATGGTAAACTTCGAAAGAGAATGTTTCTGGAGAGAATTAGGGATTGCTGAGATTGGAAATAATATGAAGTTTGAGTAGGAGAAAAAGGTAGAAAATAGTATAACAGGTAACAGCAGTTGCCAGGAATGAAGAAAGTTGGGATTTGAGTAATTGCAGTAATTGAGAGTAAAAGAGAGAAGAGAACTATTTGCAGAGAGAGGGAGAATATTAGCTGGTAAGAGAATGTAATGTTCATGTTGATTAGGATTGGGGATGAAGGTAGCAATAAAGGGCTATCAGTCTGATCAGCTTATTAGAAAAGATTAAAACATTTGCATAGAAAAAGTGAATAAGCTTTACTCTCAAGCAATCATCGAAAACTCTAATGTATAATCTTTTTTCTAAAAATCAATAATTACTTAATTGTAAAGATCAGTTCTGTACAATATCACAAATAACTTCTTGGCCAACCACAAATAAC
>NW_018112315.1:0-820 GCF_000183805.2 Loa loa | reverse complement strand
TTTTAAATATATATAAATTATGTAATAAAAATGTATGTTTTATATAAATTTGCATTGGACGTTGCCAAAAGTTTACTTCGATGTTATTTGTGCTATAATCAAGTGAGGAATTCACATGAGGCAGTATCATTTCATCAGTAATTTAATAACAGTAACACTTAATTGCAAGTTCATCACGCATGGCATGTAAGTAACCTGCTTGTCATATATTCATTAATAATGAAAAAGCTATTAAGCTGCAAGTGGACATGAAACCAGGTACTTTATTCACTAAGAGAAATAATAAAAAAATGGTAAAGGAATGCGTAAATAATCCGTAAATAAAACAATACAATGATAACAATACAACGAGGAAAAACGAATTTATCTTACAGAAAATACAAAAACACCAGAAATAGCAATGCGCGCTTCGGTTTAAAATACATCTGTCAGTTCATCATATGATTCTTCAAATGTAATTTCAAAGTGGATTTCCACAGGAAAACTTCATCGCATAAGAGTTCAGTTGAATGTGGCCCTATCATTTAGATGAATCTTTATATTTGTATTCAAATGCTGTGATTAAGAGAAATTCTTGTTGCACTAAAAACAGCTAAACCTGTGTGAGTCCTTCTATGTACAAGCAAACTGCCTTTCTGAGTGAAATTCTTCTCGCATATATCGCATTTGAACGGTTTCTCACCTGTGTGAGTCCTTTTATGTACAACCAGAACACTTTTCGAATGAATTTTTTTCGCATATATTGCATTTGAACAGGTTCTCATCTGTGTGAGTCCTTTCATGTTCAAGCGCATAATCATTTCGAGTGAATCTTTTATCA
>NW_018112314.1:0-820 GCF_000183805.2 Loa loa | reverse complement strand
GTATAATAAAAAAAAAAAAAAAAGAAAAAGAACAAAAAACAAATAAACAAAAAATCAATAACCATATTTACTCATTCTCTTATCATTATGTAAACCTTTTTGAAACTATCCTTTCTTATCAAACCATTTAATTTATGTTAACAACTAACATCCTTCTCTCAGATTAACTTCTCGATGAATGATGAATTTTGATATTTTGTCATTTTATGGATTTAAATTTTTTTTTTTGTTGTTGTCTTTGTTAGTATATTATGATTAAAATTAGCTGAACAAAAAGTATTTTATCAATCAATTAATTATCTTGTTATCATTGAATTATTAAATTTTTCAAACAATTATTGTCAATTTTATGCTATTTTAATTATTGTTTTAAAATTTATTGAAAATATTCAAATTTTTACATCAAATATTCAAAATTTCTTTCAATTGTACATTTGCTCTTTTTTTTTTCCATTAATTTTTTTTCTTTTTTTTTCAATGAAAAAAGGAAAAAGAAAAATAATTTGTGAATTTATTAAAATTTTTTCAAATTTTAAAATGTTTTGTACAATATCATCACATATTTATCATATATTATCATATGGAGCGAGAAATATCTCGAAATACGATTAGAAATTAATGATTATTTCCAATCAATAAACAGTACTGTTGAATTAAAAAAAAAAAAATTCCAAAATAGACTTAATCAATCATTTTTTTATTCATATGAAATTTAAATTGAACAACAATTTTAAATTTTCAAAATAATTTAAATTGGATAATATCAATTGATTAATTATTTCATTAGTGAAAATTCTCAATATATATATATATATATATA
>NW_018112313.1:0-821 GCF_000183805.2 Loa loa | reverse complement strand
CGGTCAGAATGGGTTCATTAGCCTTCGTGCAACCATTGTAGTAGAAGGACAATTCCGATCCCAAACCCTGGTAGATGGAACTCTTTTAACCCTATAAAGGTTAAATTATCTCAAAGAATGATACCTTAACTAAACCTGCCTCCTGAGAACTTCGCTGTCATCGTTCTAAGTCACTAGATCCTGGAAGATAAATCTTAACAATGAAGAGTAGGGCAATTCCGCGCATGCTATGTCTCACCAAAGAAATTCACTGCGCAGATTCGAAAGGTATACTCACTATTTAAAATCTTGTAGCAATTGGTTCCTCGAGATTGACCCAAAGATGGTAGTCTTCCTAAAGGACCAAATAGCCTTTTTCAAGGACAGCAGTGCTGCGCAGGCTCGAAGGGTGCATCCACTATTTGAAGTCTTATAACGAGAGACGAGGGACGAAAGGCTGGTGATAAGATGTTCTGGAAGCCGCAGACCCAATCCTGTATGCATACATTTCAGGACATTGGTCGCTCGAGATTGATTCCCTGACAATCTTCCTGAATGACCAGGCAACCTTTTTCAAGGACAGTAATGCTTGCTCTACAGGGAAAGAGACCTAGTAAAGATGGCCTGACGAAGCCCATTTCTCCATCGTGGCCAATAGGCATTTTCTGATGCGGTTGAACAAAAATAAAAAGATGAAGGTGTTTGAAGAAGATTTTGGTATAAATGCTGTCGTGAAAGAAATATTATGAGAGTGAAAAGATGAGGATTACTGTTTTTTGTTAGTAATAAAGCAGTTATTTCTTTATAAAAAAGTGACTTACTGAATATCGATTGGTTATGTG
>NW_018112312.1:0-821 GCF_000183805.2 Loa loa | reverse complement strand
GAGAGAGAGAGGAGGGGGAAAAAAAACGGTAATTTCAATCACATTTATAAATTCCTATTATTGTTTTGTTTTGTATTTTTCGTTTTCTTTTCTTTTTTTTCTTTTCACATTCTTTAACTCTTAAAACGATTAATATTAATTTAAAGAAAAAAATTGCCTTGCTTTTTTTTTGAAAAATTTAACAAAGTTACCCAGTATTGTATCAAATAAATTATGCAAAAATAAATATAAATTATTATTATTTTTAAAATGAAGCAAAATAAACAATGTTTGTTACTTCTTTTTTATTTGAATTAAAATAAAAAAAATTTTCAGTAAATAATTCAATGTGTAAAAAAGTCGAATTTTAAGTGCATGTGAAAGTTTAATTAATTTTACAATAACACCTGCAGAAAAAAAAAATATATATACATTGTAGGAAAAATCTTTCTGAAATATGAATTAATGAGTTAGATGAGAAAAAGGCCGGTAAAAAAATAAATGAAAAAATGTTGCGAAATAATATAATAAAATTTCAGAACAATAAAATATTATAATGACTAATCAAACCGTTAATTATATATGGTTAATGATTTCAAATTGATTGTAATTAACATTTGTTAATTTTAAAATGATAAGGGAAAAAGGTGGAGAATTAGCAATTATTTTGAGTAATTGCATTTTTAAGTACAAAAGGAAAAAGATGTTAAACTTGTCAAATTAAATAATTAATATTTATTTGTCAACATTTTACATTTTTAAACAAATCCGATTATACAAATATTTTTGGTTGTATTATACTGCGGTGTTGTCAAAAGATACGGTAGAATTTTTTTTTTTTT
>NW_018112311.1:0-821 GCF_000183805.2 Loa loa | reverse complement strand
ATTAAATAAATAGGTCCAATACAATAAGTTAAAAAATAGTGATCAGTGAGATGCACACCGCTACGATCAATGATTCCGAATTGGAAATAATTAAATTTTTGATGAATTTAAGTTCTAAATTTCCCAATAACTAAGAAGTGTTAAATTTGCATATTTTTGAGGACATCAATAAGATGCCACGCCATCGTTTCTCTCATATGGCCCACTCAGTAAAGGGTTGTACCGATGACCCTTCTGACGATAGTTTTAATCTTTTCTGACCGTAGTTTGAATTCTTCCTGACGATGGTTTGAATTCTTTCTGATCGTAATTTGAATCCTTTCTGATGTAAATTGAAAATACAAATTTTTTACTTTTGCTAATATCTTTTTATCGGAATGATGAAATGTTACAGCGAAATTATTGATGCCAAAATTTATATGGCCGAAGGAAAATCAAATTTTGCAATCCTTAGCCATATTTACTCCCTACGGAGATTCTCAGAATAATCAATGTGAATAACAAAATAGGAAAATTGACATGAAGAAAACAGAAAGAATAAAGGTTTATAGCAATGAATAACGAGTTCATATTCTTGTGACTAATTTCATTTGTGAAAAGAGGCAATAATAAACTAAGATTCCTTTATCCATGTGGCTTTTGACAAAAAGATGACCTGTCCATTGGTCATTTCTCTTTTTCCCTCCCTTTGCAATTCATCAAACTTGATTATTCATTGCTTGGGATTTTAACCAGCCTACTGATAGATATCATTTTGGAGTATGAAATTTTGAAAATTATAATTTTTTCTTTGATTTTTTCTTTGATTTTTTTCTTTGATT
>NW_018112310.1:0-821 GCF_000183805.2 Loa loa | reverse complement strand
TGCATTGTGAAAAATAATTAATTTATGCAAAGCTGTTGCATCATTTCTTGGATAGTTTCATCTCCTTTCGCTACAATTTTTCAAACTTTTAAAACTGAGGGGATATTAGCCAAAGGGAAAAATTATATTAGTTTGTGAGTTGTAATTAGTACTTTTAATTGATATATGCTGAATAATATCATGAAATCTTTACTTCGGACTCCATATCTATCCCAAAGCGTAGTTCAAAATTTGTTACAAATGTTGATGTTTGTGGCTATTAGGCATTTTTTTTTTAATGTTAGATGTGTTATACAAATTTATTCGTCATAATATTGGAAAAGATGTAATTTTGAGATAGGTTTGATCAAAATTAAGAATTTCAATTTTTCTCTTTCATTTTTTGTTTTCCCAAAAAAAAAAAAAAAGCAGTGGACATATTTCTGAGAAAAGAATAATTAAATCGTTTTAGGTAGAAAATAATTTAACCAAAAAAAGTTCTATGTTTGACACTGAGTTCAATGCTTGTTACCGGAAATATTTTTCCTTCTGGTAATTTCATTGCTTTCAAAATCGATGGAAATTGCAGTACTGTCTAATATGATTTAAATTTCTATAAAAAATTTTGATTAAATAGCAGAAGTAGGCATTTATATAATTTTGATATTGATTTTCCTACATCAATAATCGATTTGAGATTAATCAGAGTAATTTCACTTGAAGTAATATTTGCTTCTTAAATTTGCTTACACATTTTGAAAGTTATTCAGAATGATGGATATCTCACACATTTTATTTTCCTTTTTTGTATAATATTGGTCAAAGGTAAACTGAATTGTATC
>NW_018112309.1:0-821 GCF_000183805.2 Loa loa | reverse complement strand
TAATAATAATAATAATAATAATAATAATAATAATAATAATAATAATAATAATAATAATAATAATAATAATAATGATAATAATAAAATGATCTCTAGACCACATAAACTTCTATAAAATGAACTCAGAAATTAACAAAGTTATACTGAAGTATACAATAACATCCAACAGTTACATATTTATTTTGATATATTTGAGAATCCTTTGCAACTATTTGTATTTATTACTTTTTTCTGGCCATTTTCCCTTTTCTTTCCTTTCACATATTCTATATTTAATTACTAATTAATTGTTATTTTCCACTCATTCTTTGGTAATTTTCATCATTGTCCCCATGAATTATCATAATTATTTATGCTGTTTTTATTTTTTAATTTAATTTTGTCAATTACTAAATTTAATTAAAATTCAACTTTAGGATAAAAATTTGTTAACAAAATTGTAGTTGTGCTAATAATAGCAGCATGCAATTGTTTGTAAAAACAAACGAAAAATGAAAATTTGCAGAATTTTTAAACTGCAACTTTTTTTTTTCTTTTTTTCCTTCGCAAGAACTGTTTGGGAAGATTGCTTCAACTAACAATTTTCCGTTTTTTCCCAACCCTCTATTCTCAAGAAAAAAAAAAATTTAAGATTGTAGAAGTGGAGAAAAATTTAGAAGGTCAAAGTAATATAACCAAAAAAAAAAAAAAAAAGACTTACAGGATAGTATAGTTTAAACAAACAATTTGTATAGCATTTTAATAGCAAGAGAAATGAACACTGCACAGTTGTTTAAGATCCTTGAAATCGAAATGAAATGGAACTTATGACAAGTGATGGT
>NW_018112308.1:0-822 GCF_000183805.2 Loa loa | reverse complement strand
AGTTACAGTACGTATTGAATATTCGTGCTTGCTGAACTTGCAGTCCTATGAACTGTTTCCGGGATATTTCGTTGCTTGCTGAACTTACAGTGCGTATCGAAGTTGTTTCCGGAAATATTTCGTTGCTTGCTAAAGTTACAGTACGTACTGAAGTTGTTTCCAAAAGTATGACATTTCGCCTGGTCGATGTTACATCTAGTATTCTGGGGAATTTTTTTGTGTTTTTACTGCTGATAATCTTTTCTGGCATAATTTTATTCGTAGCAAAAGTAACAATTTCAAATTCCGGATTTAGTTGAACTTATTAAATGACTACTAATAGTAGTGCTAGGATTTTCATCGTATTCGCCAATTGTATTAGCGGGTTTTGATTTCATTGTTTCAGCAATACTAGTAGTAGTAGTGTTTGTTGTTATAGTAGTAGTCGAAATAGTAGTAGTAGTAGTAGTAGTAGTATCAGGAATAAAAGTAGATGTTGATGTTGTTGTTATTATTGTTGCTACTGTTGATGTTATTAACCTTATTGTTAAGGTATTAATATCAGTTGTATTATTAATCATATTCATTGTATCATCAATAATTTTCTTCGTTTGATCAATAATGGTGACAGTATGCTTTGTGGATAATTTTTGGGTGATATTGGATAATTGACGATGTTTGGTGACATTAGCTAACATCGAAAATAGTGCATGTGCTGATGCGATCATTTTCAAATTATCGTCTGTTACATCACTGAAACATCCATTCATCATGCATCATGCAAAACTTTCGTGCATAAATCACAAAATAAGTAACATGCACAAAAAAAAAAAAAGGAAAAAA
>NW_018112307.1:0-822 GCF_000183805.2 Loa loa | reverse complement strand
TGTGGATTTTTTGATATTTCAGATATTAAACGAGAAAAAAAATTACAGTTACTGAATCAAAAATTGCAACTTTTCTTTGACAATAATTCATAACGAATGAGTGAGACAATAATTCATAACGAACGAGTGAGACTTATAATTTTGATCAAATTTTAGAAAAAATGAACAAGATATTACAGGATAATGTGGGCTCAATGATACAAATTCTTCGGCAAAAATATCGATCAAACGACGCCCAACCCATCGTCCTTTGGCCCATGTACGATAAACACTCCAGTAAGGGTTTAAATATCGGATACCTGAAAAATCAAAATCAACAAACGATCATCTCATTCACCTTTGATTCATAATTAACACTAAATCAGTTACATACGATAATATTTGCAGTAATTAGCTTTGTTATTTTGGGATAGCAATAGAAAAATATGAAGAAAACGAAAAGGTAAATTTGTAGAATTTACGCATACAGATAAGATTTCTGAAAGAATTTATGCGAAAGTGAAATAAATTCCTTCACGAATAAATTCAAAAAATATGTGACAAAAAAGAAAAGTCGAACCATTTTTAACGTAAAAAGTGACATTTTCTGGCATCACATCAAATGCATTTATTGCGTCGTGTTTACGCTTTTTTGATTTAGGATTCTGCAAAAGGAAATTGAGTTTTAGTGGCGTAAGCTTAATTTAGAAATATTCAAATTTAATTTAATGAGATTTTAATGCAGCAATGTGCTACGTAGTCAACACGTAGCATTATGCAGCATATGATCAGCAAATACAAGGTGAAAGAAATGGACCGTATCACGATCTATGTTAATTATAC
>NW_018112306.1:0-822 GCF_000183805.2 Loa loa | reverse complement strand
TTTTTTTTTTGTTTCGTTCCAATGAAGCATACCAAAATAGCATATTTAAATTATAAGAATAGTAATAATTTGTTATGGAAATATTGACGAAGTTTTAGTTAAACTATTAATAAATATAAATGTGAGATATTAAAAGGTACTTATTAAAAAAAAAAAAAAGAACTGGATAACCTGAAATACCTGATAATCTTAAATTCAAAAAATCGGATTACTTAAATGAAACATTAGATAATTCTACCTGATAGGGAAAATGGAAAGCTTAAATATTTACATTATGGTTTTTTTTTTTTTCTATTCTCTTTCGTACCATTTAAATAGAGAAAGAACTGATTGATGATCAAAAAATATGAACTTAATATTTAAATGAAAGAAAAAAATCGTTTAGCTTTAATTAATCAATACATCATATATTAATTTAATTAATTTTATTCAGGTTGAAACAATCGGTGATGCATATATGATCGTTTCCGGATTACCAGAAGAAAATGGTTATGCTCATGTGGAGAATATTGGTGATATAGCACTTCAAATGCGTTCCGTAAGTACCATTTTCCGGAAGTACCATTTTCTGGAAATGCCATTTTCCGGAAATATCATTTTCTGGAAGTACCAATTTCTAAAAGTACCATTTTCGGGAACAATCCCAAAAATGAAAAAGAAATGGCAAAAAATAAGATATTTTGAATTAAAATTTATTTTATTATTAACACTGCAAATATTTAAAATATTTTTAGTTAATAAGTAAATGAGTAAATAAAGGAAATAAGCTAGTTTTTATGCTCAATTCATTCATTTTTCCTTTTCTTTTTCTTTTCTTTCCTT
>NW_018112305.1:0-822 GCF_000183805.2 Loa loa | reverse complement strand
TTAAAAATTCATTTATAAATTTAAGTTATAAATTTTGTCGTTACTTAAGGAAATATTTGCTACCTTTTGATGAGCCAGCAAAAACAGTGCGCACATTGCCTACATCGAATTCTTCACCGGCAAATTTGCTTACCGTTTGCTGTACCAAAATTTCTGCACTAATCCCTACCATTGTTCGAGCTTCTGAAAGCAGCATTATAGAATAACTGATTAATTTCTACTTACCAGTTAAGATATCGATTGAAATAGAGAGAAAGGTAAGTTAGCAATTCAGATGAATCTATCTTTATCATGCTCTCCATTGTCTCACGCACTATTGAACCATCCTACTTTTTGTGCTGAGTAGCATTTTTTCTAATCATACATGAACAAAGTGGAAGTAATCAAGGATGAATGAACATAAATTGTCTCTTATCAATATTACTTATAACGTGAAAACTAACCTGTTATCATAATAGTTTAATCAGCAGCTAAACTATAATGTAAATGTATTCCGAGCCTTTAAAGATTGACAATTCAAATGTACTTTGACCATAAACGAATGACGAAAACCTATATCGTATATCCGGAAAATTTTCTGATTTTCAGGAGTAAAATGCTGACTGTAGGCAAAATATGCATCATAAACAAAAATTTGCAAAAATAGAGGGAAAAAGCATTGTGCAAGACGGTAATAACCATAATAACTATATAATAACATTAACAACGATAATAGCAATAATGATAATAATGATAATAATAATAATAATAATAATAATAATAATAATAATAATAATAATAATAATAATAATAATAATAATAATAATAATAATAATAATAATA
>NW_018112304.1:0-822 GCF_000183805.2 Loa loa | reverse complement strand
CACTCTCTCCTCCTCTCTCTCTCTCTCCCTCTCCCTCTCCTTCTCTCTATTCTTTTTTCTTCCTTAGTTTTTTTTTTTGAGATAAATTAGAAGAGATGGATAAAACTCATTGAAGTTAAGAAAATATTCTATTAATATATTTGTACATTCAATTGCTATTCAAACAAATATCCATTAAAAGATGAAATCCTTTATCTACCAATATTCTTAACCTAATTAATAGAAATAATCCTGTAAACTTTTAACCTTTTTTTTTCTTGTATGAAAAATGAAAGAACGATGTCACGTAATTTCACTTAAATCATATAATCTTTCACGTGATTTCACGTAAATCACATAATCTTTCACGTAATTTATTTGTTTATGTCACTGATAATGCTGTTCTCTTTTTTTTTCTTTTTTTTAATTTTGTAGTAAACTAACATTTAGTATCCATCACCAGCAATGGCAATTTTCATCGTCGATATTACTATCAATCACTATTAACCAAAAATAACACATTACAATTTCATTCAATGTTACAAGAACGTCCACTTCTTCGACGCTTTAAACGACAGCAAAAAAATCAAATTACAGGTAATTTAAAACAGTAAACATACCTTATGTTTAGGTAAATTTTCGAATGAAAGGTAAAATATTTAAAAATATATACATATGGATGATAAGATATCAGAAAGGCAAGTGATAAAATATCTAATTTTTATGTAATTTACATAAATTTCTCTTCCTCTCCTTTTTTTTCTTCTTTCTCTCTCTCTCTCTCTCCTTTCTTTTGTCGTTTCATATTTACGTCATTTGGTAAAGGTGCAATTTAATGCTTCA
>NW_018112303.1:0-823 GCF_000183805.2 Loa loa | reverse complement strand
AATAATAATAATAATAATAATAATAATAATAATAATAATAATAATAATAACAATAATAGTAATCATAATAAATAATAATGACAATAAATAATAATAATATTAGCAATGTCATATCTTTATGGAAGTCGAACAAATAGTTAACAAAAAAGAAAAAGATAAAAGAAAAAAAAAAAAGAAAAATGAAGAAATTAAGAAACCCGCCGTGGACGTTCACCGAAATTTTTGGATTGTGTGGGACGTTCCGATAGGCTACTTCGATATTTACCACGTGCAAAACTTGATAAGCGTTCGATAAATGCGCCCGGTGATTTACTTCGGGTAGCTTTTGAGTTCTTGCTATTTTCTTTGGATGATGGGCGAAATTCGAAGTTTGTTGTAGGTGATGTAATGAAACGAGCTGATTGTTGTTGTTGATGATGATGATGATAATGATCAGTATCACCATTATTACTATTATTATTATTGTTATTGCTGCTACCACCGGTAAAATTATAACCATTTAATTTTGCAGCTTCTTTTGCGATATCAGTCATTTTTTCAGCAGTTCGAATACAAAAACGGATAGCATCCGGAATTCGGGTAGCAGATGGAAATGATGAAGTGGTCGATTGGCCAAATTTGTTGCTAATGCTATTATTTCTACTAGCCAGCTCGTCGTGTTTTCTTGAATGTTATTTCCCGATATATATATATATATAGGATAAATATACCAATAAACCGGTACTATCAGCTTCAAAAATATAGAAATTAATAATTCAAAGAGAAATCAAAAATAAGCAAAAAAAAAATGACGGCACAAAAAAGTTATCAAATCATATTTTGC
>NW_018112302.1:0-823 GCF_000183805.2 Loa loa | reverse complement strand
AACAAAGACATGTGCTTAGACAATAAAGGAAAAAAAATGGGGATTGAAACGGGATATAAATCTAAGGAATGTAGATATGCTAAGGGTGATTCATAGTATCATTAGCATTAATTTACAATGTGAATGAATTTATTTGAGGTTTTGTTTTCACGACACTCCCGACCAGAGAAGGTTGATATTGGGAGTACGTGGGGTTTGTAATAAAGTAGAGTTTGTTTGGTTGGTTTGTATTGCTTCTAGTTCGCATTGCAATGGGTTCCTGGAGTTCCCCTGTGTCCGGTTCGATTTCGAGAACTTTCGTGCTTTTCTTGTTATTAAGTTCGAGATGATCATCATTGTTAACTTCGAAGGGATACAGGACATTTATTGGACGATTGAGGAGTTTCCCAGTGGGAGTTTCTACTTGAACATTCCTGACTTGACCGTCTTTATCAATTTTGACATCTTTGATTCTTAATAATTTCCACATTTCCCTTGGGATGCCCGATTCATTTAGGAGTACAATCTCTCCCTTCCTTGGAGTTCTTTTTTGTGCTCCTTTGGGTAGGTAATTTCCCTTTGAGTGCGTTCTCTGAGGTTTGTTAAATATTCGGTTCTCCAGATTTCCCAACAATTATCGAGAGTTTTAAGAGTGTTCCTCCAGTATTTGATGAGCTTTTCTCTGGTATCTAACCTATGAGGGATAAACTCTTCCTGTGTATCATCATTCTTAATCATGGGTAGATGAAGCGAAGTGTTAGACAAAATAAAATCAATGGGATGTATAATAACGCAGTTGTCGAAGTTGGTATAAGTTAGTGGCCGGGTATTAAGTATGCCCTCA
>NW_018112301.1:0-823 GCF_000183805.2 Loa loa | reverse complement strand
GTCCTCCTAGAATGGTTGCGCGAAGACTAATGAGCTTTTCTTGCCTGTCACTGTCTTGTCCTGTTGAGATCTACAGTGGCAATTGTAAAACACTTAGTAAAACACACTTTATCTGGCCCTATTGAGATCTGTCCGGCATCGGAGGCCCTACTGATAACCGCCAGCATAGTTCGCAACCTCACAAGGACAAGCAAGCTTTTCCCCATATCGAGATGTCCGTATAGAAATGCGCCTAATAACAACAGATTAACACAAATTGGTGACAGTATCGGGAAAGCTAATCTATTGAACTCGTTTCTTAGCGATATAGATTTATTTGGGATGTAATGTTGTTCTTGCACAATATTACTAGTTAACAACAAAAGAAGGCATAAGAAGTATACATATATTACATGATAAATTGGTGAGCAGTGATAAATGAGTTATATAAAAGCAAGCAATATTATCAACTAACAAATTCCTTGTTCAATCGACACAACAACAAATTCTTTGTTGTTTCGATAATAATTTTACTGTCGATTCGTTGATAGGTCGTTAAGTTGGGGATATGTTATGATAAATGTATTTAGCAAATAGTAATATCGTAGTTTGTTGAATGGTGACGATCTGGGAAGATTCGTTGTAGTTCAGTCATAGAGAATAAGCATATCGTCTGCTAAATTGTAAAAATACTTTTGGATCTTTCCATACATATATATATATATATAGATAGATAGATTGGAGAGGAGTTTGTAAGCTCCATTAGGGTTATCATGGAGGTATGGCTAGCCTTTGGCATTGTACATTGTGTAGGTACAATGATATCTTTGTGTTATGTAGTCTT
>NW_018112300.1:0-824 GCF_000183805.2 Loa loa | reverse complement strand
AAAAAAAAGAAAAAACAAGAGGAAAAAAAAAACTTGTTGATTTTTATAAATTTTAAATTTACATTTACATTTTTTTTTTTGAATTTTAAAATTTTAAAAATATTGAAAGGAATAAAAATTTTTATTTTCTTCAATTAGAAATTGAATAGAAAAATGAAATAATTGAAATAAATCCTTTAATGAATAAGAATAAATTACTGGCAAAATTTTTTTTCGTTCTTCAATAAATAAGATAAATTGATTGAAGGAAAAATTTTAATTATTTATTTAAGTTGGCAAAATTTAGCTAAGAAGTTTTTAAGTTGCAAATATATATACATTTTTTTTTAATGTATAATTATCGTTGATTTTTTTCGCTAAAATTTTAAATTTTATAAATTTTGCACTTTTTTTAAAGTCGAAATTTTTAGATTTAAATTATTTACTTTATCTAATTCAGATTATCATTAAAAATTGCTATCATTTTAATTCTTTTTTTTTTTTTTAAACAATGTTTGTAGCAAATAAATTTGCTAAGTATTAATCAAAGAATTATTTGTCTGATTGTGATACTGTAATTAAATGAAACAGGAAAAGTATGATATGGCATTGATTCCAGTTTCATTCCTTCACATATTATTATTGCTATTATCATTATTATCATTATCATCATTATTAATATTATTATTATCGTTTTTTTAATAGCTAAATTATTAATGAGAATAAGAGGCTTCACGAAAGAATTTCTCTTCTCAATTTAATTTCATTTATCTGTTACATTCTTTTTAGCTATTAAAAAATATTAATAATAATAGTGAATTAATAATAATCAATAATTAATAATA
>NW_018112299.1:0-824 GCF_000183805.2 Loa loa | reverse complement strand
TATACAATAATATTAGTATTAGTATTAGTATTAGTATTAATATTAGTATTACTATAACTATTACTATTGCTATTAGGAGTGTTTATAAGTTATTATTGCTTTTATTAGCATAAAAATAAATTATTTTCTCCTTCTAAAATTTTCCGTTTTCGGTTCTTTCTTTTCTACCTGAAATCATTTGTGTATTTAAATGTATAATTTCAGAGAGGACAAAAATTTTTTTCTTAAAATGGAAAAAATATTTCCGGTCAATGTGAATTAACAACAAGGACATATGATTGAAAAATGTATCTAATTGGTTGACAGACACACAGACAGACACATAGACAGACCATGGATAGACCATATGGAACCGTTCCATTCAATTTGATCCGATCCAAACAAATAATTTCTGCAACAAAACACAATTTAAGAAATGGGCACGGAAAAAAAAAGTTCGAAAGAAAATAGGAAAAAAAAAATGTTTCGAACAATAAAAATTTTTTTTGTATAAATACTACTTTAACAATTGATGCATAGTGAAATTACTGTAATTACTTTTGGAATTTCATCTTTTTGAGAGAGAGAAACAAATAGGGCGCAAATGGTAATAGTAATGCAGAGTGTATGGCGCAAAATGGTAACAGTAATGCAGTGTGTGTGGTGCAAATGGTAATAGTAATGCAGTGTGTTTGGCGCAAATGGTGATAGTAATGCAGTGTGTATGGCGCAAATGGTAATAGTAATGCAGTGTGTATGGCGCAAATGATAATAGTAATGCAGTGTGTATGGCGCAAATGGTAATAGCAATGCAGTGTGTTTGGCGCAAATGGTAATGCTAATGC
>NW_018112298.1:0-824 GCF_000183805.2 Loa loa | reverse complement strand
GTATCGATAGCCCTTGTTCACGTATAGTAATGTAACAATAGCAATCATGTTTAATCCTTTATATTGAATAATTTTCATTTCAGTTGCCATATTGGATTGTGAAAATAATCTCTTGTCAACGTTTTTTGTCAGCTTTATTTCATTTCTCTTCAAGTTTTTTCCAAAACTTTTCAAAACTGAGCAATATTAACCAGAGAAAAAAACTGTATTCCTTCGTCACTTGTAATTGATGTTTTTAATTTATATATGCTGAATAATATCATGAGATCTTTTTTCTGACTTCATATTTGTCCTAAGATTAGTTTTGAAGTTGGTTGTAAGTCCTCGTGTGTGTGTGGTCCAAAAGAAGTTGATTGTTTGACACTAAGTTCAATGCTTGATACCGGGAATATTTTTCTTTCTGGTAATTCTTACTGTTTCAAAAACCGATGTTCAATACGATTTATGTCCCAGTTAAAAAAAAAACTACGATCGAAGAGCAAAAGTGAGCATTTATATAATTTAAACATTTATATAATTTCGGTGTTCCTCCAGTAATAGTTGGTATGAAAATAATCAGTGTAATTCCATTGAAAGTGATATTTGCTTCTTAAATTTGCTTACACATTTTGAAAGTTATTCAGTAAGATGAATAGTCTCACACATTTTGTATTTGCTTATTTATATATAATTTTTGTTTTCAGTGATCAATATATATGTATATTAGATGATTTTTTCAGTTATCAGTATATTAGATCGAGAATGGTGATTTTTTGACAGTAGTCAATATATCAGATCGATAATACACCGATCAAAAATAGCAGAAATCTTCTCAGATTTTAACC
>NW_018112297.1:0-825 GCF_000183805.2 Loa loa | reverse complement strand
ATGAAATGCGAAAAAAACAAATAAATTAAAAAGTAAAAAAGATAAAAATGAAAAAAATGGAAAAAAAACAAATAAATAAACAGCTTAATTGTATTATTAATACTTCTTGCTTTTGCTATATAATTCATTCCTTTATCTTTTTTTTGTTTCCTATTATTTTGTCCTTTTTTTTTTCCTAACTAATCTTTTACTATCATCATTTCATCAACATCATCTTTAATTATATGAAATTAATATTTCTTTTCTTTTTATTTCTCTTTACAATTAATATTTCTTAATTATAATTATACGATTATCCATGTTTCATTCCTCTTTTCTTTTCATGGTAACTTCTAACTTTTATACTAACATTGAATTTTTAATTATTTTTATTTGAATGTTTTTTTTTTTCTAGACATTATTTGTTTATTCTATGGTTGCGTTTTTCTTTCATGTTTGTTTTTTTCTTTTTTTTTTGTCTTTACATAATGGTCAAAAGTTATATTTGTATACGGACCGTTTTTTTTTTTGGTTTTGCTAAATGCAATTAATTGGTATTTTTAATCATTAAATGTTATTTGGATAGAATTTTTCCAGCATTAGGTACTAGCTACAATCTGATAAAATTTAATTTTGTTTTCAAATATTTCGGATTGATGTATTATTTTGTTAATTTGAAATTTTGAAAAAAAAACAAGTCACTTTTTGGAATATTCACTTTCCTTTTTTAATAAAAAATTTCAGCTAAAAAATTATCATATGACGATTCAGTGTCATATAATTTCATCTCTGAGACAGTAATATCTGGCATGTAATTCGATTTTTGTGTATATAAAAAAATCCATC
>NW_018112296.1:0-825 GCF_000183805.2 Loa loa | reverse complement strand
CATTGTTTATTTTACAATGAAATCATTTGGATGTGGAAAGTAGGCCTAGAGCCTGGAATAGGCCTAGCAATATCACGAATAAAACAATCCTAGTGATAACCCCCAAACATAGACCACTATCTGTTTCATTGTTTATTTTACAATGAAATCATTTGGATGTGGAAAGTAGGCCTAGAGCCTGGAATAGGCCTAGCAATATCACGAATAATTTCCATGAATGTGTCAGAGTTATTCGTTAATTATCAAATTATCATCGGGATAATGAATTATATTAGAGTAATCCTGATAATAACACTGATAAATGATAATAAATGATCTTTATGAATTGTCAAAATTGCTCGTTCATAATCTCCATGGATTATCAGAATTGTTCATCAATCACCAAATTATCATATATTGTTAGACGTTTCCACGTTTGTGACACATTTAGGTTAGAATGGAATTTTATGAGTTAATGTGACATATATTTTAACAGGATATTAGATTAATGTGACATCTGCTTTAACATAATATCAGATTACTTGTAATTTTATCATAAATTAATTAAATTTGAATTTATGATTTATATCAATTCCAATAGTCAATAATTACTATAATATGTTTGCTTATTTTCGCATTCAATGAAAGCAATAATCCACTTCCTTTTTTTCCGAAATTCTACTTCATTCATTTTCTATAATTCACTCACGTATCTTTCCGGATTCATCTATGATTTCTATGCCTATTACTGGTTTAGTTTTCTATCTCTCCGGATTCATCTATGATTTCCATGCCTATTACTGGTTTAGTTTTCTATCTCTCCGGATTCATCCACGATTTCCATGT
>NW_018112295.1:0-825 GCF_000183805.2 Loa loa | reverse complement strand
AAAAGACAAAAGACAAAAAAAAAAAGCAAAAAAGCAAAAAAACAAAAGTAAAAAAGCATAAAATGAGAGAGTATGGAAATAAAATTTGCTAACAATATGATGTTATCAATTAATGCCTTCTGATAAGACATAATCCAATTACTTTTTTGGCAAAGTGTAGTTATTAAGAAGAATTTTTGATAAGTAATTATATGAATAGTTAATTTGTATTGCTTAGGAAACTTTTTAATTTAAATTTTATTCATAAAATATCAAATCAAATTTTTTAAGGTATGATTCATAATTGTTGATTTTGGAATGCTGCAGTGACTTTCGTTAAATAGCATCAATCATATTGTAGGATGTCACGAGTCACAATAATGTTTTATTGATTTCTTCCACAACTGAAAATTTTGAAATCAACTTGACAAGACCGGTTGACAGGTCATCGCAGAAAAATAGGATGGAGAAAGTGAGAGAAAGAAAGTAACAAAGAGAAAGAGAGAGAAGTTGGACGAATTTTGTCATCCAAAGCTTGTCCCTTCTTGTAATACTAATAATTGTAGCTTTTATCGTTATTACCATTATTGTTATTATTATTATTATTACTATCATTATTATTATTATTATTATTATTATTATTATTATTATTACTGTTATCACACAACACAAGTTTCGTTGTTCAACGAACAATGGTAAATTTTGTTTTGTTTTTGAATTCTTTTTTTTTTATTAAAATTTTTTTTTTTTGGAAAATAAAAATTTCTAAAATTTATTTTTATTCATTTCGATATACTTTTGTTATAATCTTTCAGTTTCATTTTTTCTTTCAGTTTTCATTTCAGT
>NW_018112294.1:0-825 GCF_000183805.2 Loa loa | reverse complement strand
TTATTATTATTATTATTATTATTATTATTATTATTATTATTATTATTATTATTATTATTATTATTATTATTATTATTATTATTATTATTATTATTATTATTATTATTATTATTATTATTATTATTATTATTATTATTATTATTATTATTATTATTATTATTATTATTATTATTATTATTATTATTATTATTATTATTCTATAAGAACAAAAATTCGAATTTTTCTTTAATAATTTAATATGAAAAATATGTTTAAAAAGTAAGGAAAAAGTAAAATTATTTCTTTATTTTTGTTTCAATTAATTTGGGACAAAAAATTTTTATTTCATTTGTTGTTTTGTTTTTTTTATTTCTGTTTTTCTTTTTTGTAATGCATAATGTTCAAATGGCACTAATTACAGGTAATCATTAAAACGATCCTATGTAATACATAGCTTCATAGATTACTTACCCTTTTATTATTGATTTTTTTTTACCTTGTTAGAGTTAATTTATGCTATTTGTATTACTGTAATTATTACTGTTATCAAAACATTAATGATATAGATAGAGTAAGTAGATTAAGCCAATTTATAGCTTACAGCAATGGTTAAAATTAGTCTTCCTTTGATTTTATTACTTTCATTTTATTATATGTCATTTGCATATTTAATGACATAATTGTTTTACACAAATTTAAAATATAATAGTTTTATTTAATTAAATATAACAGACAGATTCGAAATGTAATAGTTTTATTTAATTAAATACAACAACAAATTCGAAATATAATAGTTTTATTTAATTAAATGCAAAAGACAGATTCGAAATACAATAGTTTTATTTA
>NW_018112293.1:0-608 GCF_000183805.2 Loa loa | reverse complement strand
GATCAATTATTAGTTTTTATATTTTGTAAATAAGAAATTAATTATTAATTTTTATATTTTGTATGTAGGTGATCAATTATTAGTTTTTGTATTTTGTAAGTAAGTAATCAATTATTAATTTTTATATTTTGTATGTAAGTGATCAATTGCTGATTTTTATATTTTGTAAGTAAGTAATCAATTATTAATTTTTATATTTTGTGTGTAACTAATCAATTATCGATTTTTATATTTTGTAAGTAAGTAATCAATTGTTAATTTATATAATTAATGAATTAAAATTGGATTATATATGTATTCATTTGTTGAAAGGGAAGATTAATTTCAGTACATCTATCATCAATTAATTATTCTCAATTCTTATCTCTTTTCATAATTAAATAAAATTATTAATTATGCATGTACAACAAATTTTTCATCCATTTTACTTCTCTCCCTTTTATACATGCCCTCCCCCCTTTTTTTTTCCTTTTATTATTTAACTAATTTTACAATGAAATTTATCTGGAGCTAAAAGATGACAATTCATTGTTATCATTATTGTCAAACAATTTAATAGGTGACATGACATATTTGAATGTGAAATAAAAAGGATTGAAAGATGGATG
>NW_018112292.1:0-826 GCF_000183805.2 Loa loa | reverse complement strand
AGCACAAGCGGAACAAACAGAGCTGTTGGATTTACCAGTGCAAGGAGTGATGGGGAAATAAATAGGATAATGAGAGTTATTGGTCGAAGAAGTCGCTAAAAGATACACAAAACTGATGAATTGGCAGCCAAAGAAGAGAGCGTTGGACGAAACAATATGTGTAAAAGGAAGTAATCGCAGTATAATATATGTCAAAATAAAGTAACAAACATTAACATTCACATAAGAACTCATATCGGTGAGAAGCCATACAGTTGTCCGTATAAAAGAAAAGTTTCCGAATACAGTTTCATTCGTCATATCACATAGCAACTCACAACAAAAATAGGCCAATCTTCAACTGTACCGTATACACCAAAGTGTTTCCTGAATAATCTCTCCTTGAAATCACACAAGGAAAATCATGAAACTGAGCATGTACTTTAAATTGAAATACGTGCTGTTGTTTCTAATATTGCTGATTATTTGTATTCTATATTAATTAAATTCTTGTCACTTGCTTCTTATTTTTCGTCGTTATTTTATTTATAATAATCGTTTCCTGTTATTACTGCTACTGCTTGCTCATTAGTTATTCTCATTAATTAGTTATCATTAGTTATTATTTTTCTTTCCTAATACTTTTTTTAAAAAAACTTTTTCCAGTCTGCATCATTAAAGCAAGGGAAGAGTATACCGGTAAAGACATCGTTCGTCTGGTATGAAGCGAGGGCCAAGAGCCCATGTAAATTATTATTATTATTTATTATTATTTTATTATTATTATTATTATTATTATTATTATTATTATTATTATTATTATTATTATTATTATTATTATTATTAT
>NW_018112291.1:0-826 GCF_000183805.2 Loa loa | reverse complement strand
TTAAGAAAAGTATAATTTTGCATGTTTTCTTCAAAAGCAAAAAAAGGAAAAAAAATTTAATCGATAAATTAATTTAAAAAAATAATAAATAAATTATGTGCTAATTTATTATTTCTTGTATAAATTTTGAAATTTTTGTTTACAAAATTGAAATTTGTTATATTACAGTAATCGTAGTGGTGGCATTGGTTGTCATCCAGGTTTGATCAGTCGTATTCGGCAGAGTACAAAACGGCGTGTTGGATCTAATCTATTGAGTCATTCCGAAAGTGTAATTGGACGTAGCGGTGGTGATACGGTAGAATTGGAAAATGTGAATGCATTCAATCAACGTAGTTCAATCGTACGAACATTAACCGTACCACGACATAGTGATGATATCAGGTAAGCATATAATCATCAATTCCCAATTTTAATTCTTATAAACGATATGCAAATTTAAATCTTAAAATAATCTATCTTGTTTAAAAAAAAAAAATGAATATTAGTCATAACCATTGATTTTAAATTAATTAAAAAAAAAAAAAAATGAAACTTCAGTTTCATATCAGCCTCAGACTACAGCGAAGTTGAAAGCCTTGGCGCATTGGGTTTCAGTTTGAGCGGCTGGAAAGCGAAAGGTCGAAGTAGTGCAAGTGGTGGATGTAAGAAAAGTCACGATGATTCATCTGGTGCAAATAAAACTTTTAACACTACTTCATTACTCGGGACTTCTGATATCGGTTAAATTTTTAATTTCATAATTAAAATTTATAATTAATGCTTAAATTATCATGCTTGCTAATGACAATTTTATTCCTTCATCTTTTCTCCCTTCCTTTTTTTT
>NW_018112290.1:0-827 GCF_000183805.2 Loa loa | reverse complement strand
CCTTTGATAGGAGCAATGCGGGACTTGGAGAAATAAGCGATTGATTTTGTTCCATGCATTTCCTGACTCACTAGATACACTGCTGCTGAATATGGTAAACTTGAAGCATCAGTGAACACATGTATTCCAATTAAATCTGTAAAGGTTGTGACAAATCGCGGCAAATTTTTTTACAACCGTTGCCCATTTGGCAATAAGGGACTTCCATTGCTTATGGTCTTGCTCATCTAATATTTGATCCCAAGATTTATTTTCTTTCCATAAGTGTTGTAAAAATATTTTGAATTTCACCATTATTGGGACTAGAAATCCTAGTGGGTCGTATTGTGATGCGACGAATTGTAGAATCGTTCGTTTCGTTAATTCTTGTTCTGTCCATGGATTTAATTTTGCTTGGATGATATCTTGACAGGGATTCCATGGAATGCCGAGGATTTTTGTGTTCTTTCTTATTGCTCGATCTTCATAAGGTAATCCTGCATAGAATTCTTCGTCGTTAGATAAGAATTCCCTTAGGTTCATTAAAGCCTCATTGAAGATGGATTTCATTTTCACATATTTTTCTAATGCGTCCCGTGTTCCATTTAATGATACAATAACATTGTCCACATAAAGATTTTTCTTTATTTCTAATGCTAATTCGTTATCATGATTTTCCAAATGATAATTCAGGGTAGCGGATAGCAAAAATGCGGATGATATTATTCCAAACGGGATTCACCTAAAACGGTAGTACTTTATATTTTCGTTAGATACTCTTTCTTTCACTTCCTTTAGCCAAAGCAACCGAGTACAATTTCTCTCTGAAGGGTGTCATTCTATTTGCA
>NW_018112289.1:0-827 GCF_000183805.2 Loa loa | reverse complement strand
TAATATAGAGAGAGAGAGAGAGAGAGAGAGAGAGACAGAGAGAGAGAGGAAAAAAGAAGTTCAATAATTTTTTTCTTTGAAATTTACAGGATTGGGAAATTTATTTGATGCAAATCAATTGGCATATATTAGTAAAGGTGATACAGCAATGGAAACACGGGTAGGCGAAGCAATTCTGATTCGCTCACTGGAAAATATGTTAAATTCGATTAATCAGGATTTGGAAAATTGTGAATCACGATCATTAGCTATCATTTCTGCTCTAGCTACAATTATAAAAGTAAATTTGAAAACGAATTTCTTTTTTTTTTTTTTTTTAAATTTACTTAATTTTGTTTTTAATTTGATAAATGAACTTATATTATAGCATATATCGAATGGATGCATATTTCCGTTTTGTTATCATTTCCGAAAATTTCCTAGGAAAAAAAAAAAAGGAAAGAAAAAAAAACGACAAAACATTTTAGTTCATCTGAAAATGCTTAGATTTAACAAAATGCACACATATTATTGGAATAAACTATATGCAAAATTTTATCTTTTAATTATGAAAATTTAATTAAATTTAGATAAAATCAAATACCTTAGCACTTAGCTATTGCTTTTTTTCTTTTTTCTCCTTCTAGCCGAAATAGGTAAAATTGATGATATATTTGCTATTCTTGGCTCATATTAATGTTATTCTAATTTTTTTTCTAATATTCACAACAGTCTCTTTGTATTACTCATCTAGGTGATTCTTTTTTTTTTTTTCTTTTTCAACTATCATTAAGAAGTTAATAATTTAATTCGTTAATTTTGCTTCATTTTCGTTTCTTCCCTTTTTT
>NW_018112288.1:0-827 GCF_000183805.2 Loa loa | reverse complement strand
AATAGCAATGATACTAGTAATAGTAAGTGGGGCACATAGCAATATCATGAATAATAAATATATTAAGTTATTGTATATAACAAATAAAAATATTATCAGAAATTATTTTGCGTTTTCCTTTTTTTGTTTATCATTTGAATTTAGTTTAAGTTTTCCAATTTTATTTTCTTTCTAAATATATTTTAATTACACTTTTTCTTTTCATCATTTTTTTCCTTTTTCTTCAACCAATTAATGGTTTTACTGCAAAGAAATGATAAGTGATATCAACGGATGATACATCGATGAAAATATATTTCCTACAAAATTATCACTAATTGAACACTTCTAATTTTAATTAAAACATATATATGTTTTATGTCCAAAACATTTAACATATATATGTTTAAAACATCTAGTTTTAATTAAATTATATTTAAATCAATTGATATCAGGTATATTTGTCAAGTGTAACATT
The DNA here is from genome assembly GCF_000183805.2 of Loa loa. Taxonomy (NCBI): domain Eukaryota; kingdom Metazoa; phylum Nematoda; class Chromadorea; order Rhabditida; family Onchocercidae; genus Loa; species Loa loa. The sequence continues at coordinate 370 of NW_018112288.1, read as the reverse complement.
AATAATAATAATAATGATGATAACTGTAATGATAACAATTGATATTAGGTGTATTATAACATTCACCTGAACAAATTCAAGCGAATAATGTAGTAAATTGATGTCATAAAATTTCTACATTACATATCAATCTTATTTAGGTGGTAGAATTCAGAATTTTATATTGTTTAAAATTTTTACAGTTATATTTTTATATTGATTCATGATATTACTTGGATTGTAATACCTATCATCAGAGATTATCAGCTATGCAAAATATGAATGGATATGATAAAAGATATTGATTGGTATCTCATCTAATTAATTACAACAATTATTCGTCCAAATTATTTACTTATTTTAATAATTTTTTAGTCACTTTTAATTAAAT
>NW_018112287.1:0-827 GCF_000183805.2 Loa loa | reverse complement strand
GGATTCGACTCAATGACTTTAGCAGTTCTACTTGATTCGATCAATAACTTTAGTAGTTCTTACTTGATTCGATCAATAACTTTAGTAGTTCTTACTTGATTCGATCAATAACTTTAGTAGTTCTTACTTGATTCGAATAACTTTAGCAGTTTTTACTTGATTCGATCAATAACTAACTTTAGCAGTTCTTGACTTTTTTGTAATTTAAAATATTAAATGTTATATTTCAGAAGGATAACTACGATCAATCTAAATTTAAAGCTCAAAAAGAATGCCAAACTATTGACACAATTGATGATAATACATTTATCATAGGGCGATATCGTTGGCTTACTTGGAGAATGCCAAAAATTCATTTCAAAAATCAATAAAATCTATATAAAATTCATCGTTCTCTTACATTTTACATGCATAAAATTTGCCATTTCAGATGTTTAATGTTTTAAACAATACCTTATTTCTAATCCCATTTTAGTAGAAATAAACTACAAAAAAAATGATGAACATAGGATTTATTCTTTTGAAGTAATTGGGAATAAACCGGAAAATTTAATCGATGAATCCCTTCCTCTTTTTTTTTTCTTTTGGTAAACGGATCCAGATGATGATCGATAATCGTAATCAGTGACCGTAATCAGTGATGATATACAGTGTAATTTTCATTTACATCAATTATTTTTGCTTCTTCTTCCATACACATATAATACATATCATACAGTAATGCTTATCAACAATATGGTTTAGAACAGTAATGCTTATCAACAATATAGTTTAGAACAGTAATGCTTATCAACAATATAGTTTAGAACAGTAATGCTTATCAACAA
>NW_018112286.1:0-827 GCF_000183805.2 Loa loa | reverse complement strand
TGAATTTTTTCGAACTGATAACTGATAATCACTTCACTTTATACGATTAAACTTACGTTATCAGTAATTCTTTAAGCGAATTTTTTCGAACTTGATAACTGATAATCATCACTTATATGATCAAACTTACGTTATCAGTAATTCTTTAGCGAATTTTTTCGAACTGATAACTGATAATCATCACTTATATGATCAAACTTACGTTATCAGTAATTCTTTAGTGGATTTTTCCTCTTTTCCCTTAACAATTATGCACGGATAATTGAGCTACATTTAATATAAAAAGCTAGGAAATTTTTAAAAGAATATAAAAATTAATCAATCCCTTCGCTATGCGCAATGCATTCCAACCCATGACTACTTTTACTTTTATGTCATGTAAGTAAGCATATGTCTGTCTGTCTGTCTGTCTGTATGTGTGTGTATGTGTGTGTGTGTGTGTGTGTGTGTATAAATGAGTGTTCTGAGTTAGTTACCGTATCATCGCATTTATACATACATTCAATCGTATTATTGAGAAAAGGAGGAGAAAGAGGAGGAGGAAGAAGAGGAGGTGGAGGAGCACGATGGGGAAGGAGAAGGAGGAGAAGGAGGAGGAGGAGGAGGAGGAGGAAGAAGAGGAAGGTGAAGAATGAAATGGAGGAAAAAGGAGGAGACCCGATTCGCCTATCACGTGAATGAATCTATCTATAGCTTTGCGGGGTGAAAGTTTTGAAGGGGAGGGTGTCGCGTTGATGTATTATTATTGCATGTCCTCTTGTCCTGTTCTATTCTGCCCTCCTTTTTTCTCCCAAAGCTATCCATGACAGCAATATTCCTACATCAGT
>NW_018112285.1:0-828 GCF_000183805.2 Loa loa | reverse complement strand
TACTATATATATATACTATATATATATATATATATATACATATATAATATATATATATACATATATATATGCATTTATTGAATTTGCATTTATTGTACGTACATTTATCGTATGAGCACATATTGTACGCGCAGTTATTTGTTTGTTTATTTGTATGTGTGCCCATCGAACAATTTAACCAAATGTTTGTTTGACAACAGCAATTTTTGTTTTCTTTTAACAGTACTGATATGATAACTACCATTTGATCAATTATAATTCAGCTAGTAGCAAAATTTAATTGTCTCAAAACAGTTTGCATTGATAAAAGTGGATTTAGAAGTTACATTTCATTATTATTATTTCTCTGTTTTTTGATTAGTTATCACTTATTAATTATTTTTCACCAAGAAAATTTTCAAACAAGTAAAAAGATAGGCATATTTTCATTTAAAGAAGGAAAAATCAATCAGAATTCAAATCAACACTAAATGAGCATTATGTTTACTTAATAAGGAAACAGATTATTAGCTAATTAGAAACATACACTATTGAATGCAGTTAGCAAATGATCATTTATCGTTAACTGTCGGACAAATTCCCTGTCAGATTATGGAAATTAAAGCTATGTTCAAACAAAATTTCCACAATATCCAACAAATAGGGTGACGAAATCCTGTAAGTAAAATTAAAGCAATGAAGAGGATATAAGTTAATAATGGACAGCGCAGAACAAAAACGTCTACAGTACCTACACAATGGACAGTGCCAAAGGGTAGCCATACCTCCATGATAGCCCCGATGAAGCTTACAAAGCTCCTCCCTGATCCTTTATATATATATATATAT
>NW_018112284.1:0-828 GCF_000183805.2 Loa loa | reverse complement strand
GGTTATTCAAATCTTCCTCCGAATGATCCAGTGAGACAAATATTATTTCAAATTCATCGTCGTTTACTTCTTCATAAAATCTCTGAATATGTCAAAGAGATAATTAAACCCGCACCTCGACATATAAAATTAAACTTGAAAATTCAAGTGAGGAAACAACTCGGAAATTTCGATTCGGTTTCCTCGAAAATTCTTTAACTCACTCCTCCATATAATAATTCCAGTTTTTATAACGTCTCAGATCGGTATGAAAGTAGCAGCGATTATTAAACTGTACTGTCTCATTTCAGAATGCTTCCTTAAATAAAAGTTATGAAATTATATTTCATTTTAGTGCAGTTTCATATGCAGAACGAATTCGATCGCATAGTTTTATCTCACCATTTATTTGATCTCCGAAACCACTTCTTCGAGTGTCCCATAGGGGAAGTGCCTTCGCAATTAATGGAATCCCAAAATGCTTCTCTCCAGGAATAAACAAACTAATAAGCTCCAGGAATAAACCAATTTCTCTCCCAGAAAAAACGTTAAATAAATTTTTGATAAATTTTCGGTAAAATACGACTACTAAAAATTCTAACGGTTCCTTCTTTAGTTAATAAAGTGTGTGTATTTCACGATCCTTCGAGACCCTGTCAATTTTGTACTAATCTACCGTAGCTTTAAAGATCGGAAGCTTGAAAACCACTTTTAAGATCGGCGTAAATTGTCGGCACGGTGGACACCAATGTGCAGCGAAATACAATGCCACAACTATCTTGTTCTGAAATGCGATATTCTGAGAATGAATTTGTTCTGAAATGCGATATTCTGAGAATGAATTTGTGC
>NW_018112283.1:0-829 GCF_000183805.2 Loa loa | reverse complement strand
GTATTTATTAGGGAGCAAAATCAGAATCATAAAAGTGACATGCATAGCATACCTAGTGCTCCATCTGCCACTCCTGCTGCCCGAGGTGCGGCTGGGGCGGCAGCCTGGCAATAGATGAAAAAAGCAATATGTACTATTAACTTTGCCATATTTAAGATCGTTTGTATAATAATTTCGATGTTTTCTAAAGACAAGTTTTACTTTATTGAAAAATAGCCGCAAAGGACAGCATTTAGTTTCAGTTTCCATTATTGAATTCAAGCTCTTACTTTATTTGACATAATAATGGTCAAGTAAATGTCATTCGGCAGGGTGTACCGCTACCAGGATAGGTACTAGGCATGTTAATCTTACAATTTATTGTAATGTGGTAAATTCCTGAACAATATGTCATTTAGATGAATAGGTTCTGAAGCAGTGTCGAGAAAGATCGAGATTAGCGCAAAATCTTCACTAACGAACACAATATCTGCGAACATTTTTTCAAACACTAAAAGAAAAAAAGGATGCGGGATCATTAATGATTGAAAACCTAACAACAGCGCGTTTTATACTTCCGCAACGGAATCTTGGACTATATCCTGCTCGATATTAGCGGATCAACGCTCTATTTTCCGCATTTCTAGAGTAGAACGGACGAAGAACTGATTTAGACAGACTGATAAGAACACGGTTTTGAATATCCAGTTTTACCTTTCAGCGACAAGAATGTATTATCATTCTTTTTATAGGAATTAACTGTGTTCAATAAATATGTTATTTTTGAACGTTCGGAACTAAATTCTGTTTTTCTTTAAAATTCTTGTAATTCAAATTGTGGAAATACTTC
>NW_018112282.1:0-829 GCF_000183805.2 Loa loa | reverse complement strand
ATTTATACAATATTCACGTATGCTGTAGTTTCCTTTACACAAATATTCACGTATGCTGTAGTTTCCTTCACATAAATTTTCATGTATAATGTAGTTTCCATCATAGAAATACTCACGTACGCTATGGTTTTCACGTTCGCTATGGTTTCATTTTCATCAAGGCAAAATGGGAATTTGAAAATTATTCTTACAATATGTTGATATTTGTGTAAAGAAGCTAATGAATCACACATTATGATATGTTCGAGATAAGTCCAAAGGAAAAAAATTGAACAAAAGGACAAAATGACAAACTGATTGACATTTGGTTGACAATTTCTCGAGTAGAATAGAATGAAGCATATATCGTGTAATTTGCATTTATAGAATAAAAACATATGTGAATTTCGAATTGACAGAATTATAATAAGTGGTAATTTTTAATTTTGCATTAAATTCCACGCATATTTCTAAATTAAAACATAAATTGTTAAAACAATAAGCTAATTGTTGCAAAAGTGTGAAATATTTTTTTATAATATAAAAAAAAATACAGCAAATTTTAAAAGTATTTTTATACTTATAGAAATATTTTGGGATAATTAAAAAAAGAAATTTATCAAATAAATAATTTAATACTCAAAAAAAAGGAAAATAGCAGTAAATAATTACAGATAAATAATTTAGCACTCAAAAAATGGAAATGTAGTAAATGATTTCAGATAAATAATTTAATACTCAAAAAAAGAAAATATAGTAAATAATTACAGATAAATAATTTAGCACTCAAAAAATGGAAATGCAGTAAATGATTTCAGATAAATAATTTAATACTCAAAAAAAAGAAATA
>NW_018112281.1:0-829 GCF_000183805.2 Loa loa | reverse complement strand
AAAATTAATTTGGAATTATTAGAAAAAGTAAAAAAGAAGAATTTTTTTTGTTAAAAGTTTTATAAAACTAACAATTGTAATAACAGTAATATTATAATTTGAAAAATTAATTAATTAATAAGAATAGGAAGAAAGATGGAAATAATCATTGAATTAAATGATAAAAATGATTAGAAATGATAATAAATTTGTAAAAAAAAAGCAACTTATATGTTTGGTATGATAACTTTACATGTTAACAATAAAAATTATCATTTAAATGAATGTTAAGAATTTGCATATCATGTTGAAAAAAAAAAACAAGAATGACAAATTCGTGTAAAATTCACACGTTTAACGTAATACGTAACATTTCACGTGTGCTTATATGCGTAGTAAAATTAGCAAAAACTAATATTTCACTTATGATTATCTTATATTGTTAGCAGTTATCAGAAACTATATGCATAGTTAGTAGAAACTAATATTTCATATGTAATTATCTTATATGTGTAGTAAAATTAACAGCAAGTATAATATTTTACTTGTTATTATCTTATACGTATAGTTAGCAAAAAGTAATATTTCACATGCAGTTTATCATATATGCGTAGCAAAAATTAATGGAAAGTAATATTTCACGTGTAATTATCTAAATGGAAAGTAATATTTCACGTGCAGTTTATCATATATGCGTAGCAAAAATTAATGGAAAGTAATATTTCACGTGTAATTATCTAAATGGAAAGTAATATTTCACGTGTAATTATCTTGATGGAAAGTAATATTTCACGTGTAATTATCTTGATGGAAAGTAATATTTCACGTGTAATTATCTTGATGGAAAGTA
>NW_018112280.1:0-830 GCF_000183805.2 Loa loa | reverse complement strand
CCTCCTCTCTCTCTCTCTCTCTCTCCCTCTTCCTCCCTCTCTCTCTCTCTCTTTCCTTCCTTCGTTCCATCAATAAATTATATTTTGAATAAATTGGGAAAAAAAAAAAGAAGCAATACCTGTAATAAGCTCTTTAATAAATTTCCATTCATCATTCGATTCAATAAAAGACTATTTCGTTTGTATTTTTCACATAATTCACTATCAAATGTTTCTTGAGTGCTTTCATTTACCTCGAAAAAGTAATATTTGATAAATTTAGCACTTTATGAGTTATAAATCATACTATACGATTTTTTAATGAATTTAATTATTACTTTAATTTATGCATAATTCAATTTTATAAGTATTTCATCAAATGCAAATGTGAAAAAATAATTTTATACTGAAATTACAAAGTGTTTTTTTTTTCATTTTGTTTAAATTTAATACGAAACTGTTAGAAACGGTAACCATCTGTAGCAATGATTTCCATCTTGTATTTGTTCATTTAAACGTTCTAAAATCGATGATATGAAAATTTTAATTTTCAATATCAGTTGTCATAATTATTTGAAAAAGTAAATGAATTGATAAATTGATAAATGGAATTTCAAATCTTGAACTTTTAGCAACATTTTAGAATAAAATTCAAATCTTTAACTTTAAAATATCAGATATTCCATAAATCAGGATTATTCTATATTATATATATATATTTATTTATTTATTTATTTGTTTGCTTATTTTCATTTATTTATTTGTTTATTTATTTATCAATTTATTCCAAATTAATACTTCTTGTACGCAAGAAAAGGAAACGTTTGAGAAAAAAAAAAAAAATCATTATC
>NW_018112278.1:0-830 GCF_000183805.2 Loa loa | reverse complement strand
CAAAAAAAATTGTCAATAATGGAACAAAAGAAAGAAATAGAAAAGAAGAAAACTAAAATAAAGTAATTTTAATCAAATTGCATTACTATCCCATGATTTAATCTAGTTTTAATTATTTTAATTTAACTAAATCTCAATTTTATTCCTCTGTTGTTACATTACAAAAGTTAAATATATCATTTTGCATGTAAATTAATTTTAGAATTTACACCATAACCAAAAATTAAATCAATTAAAAAATTGATCATGCAGTTTTTCTTCGTTTTTTTCTGACAAAATTTTTTTTTTTTAAATGTATCACGAATCTTCTTTCTAGTATATCTCGAATGTTTCTAAAAGTGTATCTTGAATATTTTTTCAAGTATATCTCGGGTTTTTTTTTCCTATTATATCTTAAATTTATTTAATTTTTATCAAACATCTGTTTTTTTTTTCTTGTCGTCAGCTACCAAAAATTATTGTATATGATAATTGTTTTATATGAAATAATAAGGATTAATTTAAGCTTAATCATATAACAGATTTAGTAGTTTAGAGAAAAAAAAAAAATTGCGTTATTAATTTCAAGCAAAACACAAAGGTGCCATATAAAAAAAGAAAAAATTAATCTTTGCCATTTTTTTTTTTTCGGCTAGAATTATTTAATAAACAAATTTTATAATAAGCATGAAGCCAAACATTGTATTGCAAGTTTTTCAAATTCCGAAATTCATATAAAGTTATAAGAAATCAAAATAATTGTTAAAATATTATTAAAACTAAGAAAAATAGACAGTACAAATTTTATTCGTAATAAATTAGCAAAAAAAAAATAGGACAGAATAAAAAAA
>NW_018112277.1:0-830 GCF_000183805.2 Loa loa | reverse complement strand
AATAAAAATAATTAACAATATAATAATTCAGTAATCCTAATGTATTTCAGATGAACGATAAAACATTTAAACTGATGAATGATGAAGTGTAAACAAACAATTGTTGAATTAACAATTTTTTGTGTTCATCGTTTCTTTTTCTTTATATTCTTTAAACATTTATAATTTCATTATTATATTTAAAAATTTTATTTTTGAAAATTTAAAATAGAATTATTTGAATGAATTTGATTCATTTATTTAGAATATATTTGTTAATAATTTCTCTTTCTTTAATATTTTTTTTTTTAAGATTTAATTTAATTTTATACTTTTCTTTTTCGTTTTTACTGTTTAAAGATTAATACCATATTTGTATTAGTTATTTAAAGTAATATTCAATTATTGAATGAGTAATTTCATTTATTGTAAGTAAAAATTCAACATAATAGCAAATAGATAAATGTATGATATGTATCGTATAATAAGCTCATTTATACACCGTATTAATTGACAATTGATGCATTCAACAAACATACACAGACACAGACACACACACACACACACCCACACATACACACACACATATATGTATATAAATATTTCCAATTTAATCCGTTTCAAAATTATGAGAAATTGAAATTATTACAATTTATGATAACTTTTGTTGTTTATTTTAAATTAAATAAAACTTCAAAAGTTGAAAATATATTTAGCATATATACACATATGAAAAATAGCATCATTTATATTTCGTTTCAAAAAAAATATGCAAAATTATTTGATGATAATAAATTATGAATTATTATCATTGATTAAAAATTATTCAAATTTCAATTGTGCATTGTAAA
>NW_018112276.1:0-830 GCF_000183805.2 Loa loa | reverse complement strand
CAGTCTTAACTATAGCTAAAACCACTTGAACTAGACAGGAACAGATTGAGAAAACTCCAGCATGGTCTTGTATCTTCTATAGTAGAGGTCATTGGGAAAAACTATTCAACCTTGAAACAACGGCTAAAACGTTTGAGTGAAATTTGCGCCTGCATAAAATGCATGAAATTGGGCCATACTGTAAGCAACTGTTGAATGAAAATGACATGATGCTTCTTGATACTGCAAGGACCACGATTTTTCATGATACTGCAAAGATCCCCCACAAACAGCATACATATCAAGGATTATCCAACAAATAAGCTGCAAGTGGTGCGGATAAGTGAAAAAGATATATCATCGTTGACTAAGTATTAGACAGTTTAAAAGACAAATATTGGACCAATACTGAACGAAACTGGATATATGAATAATATCAGCAACATGAATGCAATATCAGTTATGACTGTCGTAATGTACGAGACTAAAGTAAATAATGACCATTACATTGATCCTTTTTGGAAATTGGAAACTCATGGGCATTCAGCATCAACCTGATGAAAATTATGACAAGCAAGCTCTAAAACAGTTCAAAGACACAGAAAGGAAGGTATCAAATCAGATGGCCATGAAAAGAATCAAAGGATAAATTAAGAAATCATTATGGACTATGCTTTGGGTGCCTCATGGCATTAATCAAACTATTCCGGAATAATGAAATATTGTTCATACAGTATGATGAAACTATTCGAGATGAACTCAAATTGGAAATCATCAAGAAATTCATCTCGAGATCAATAAGACGCCATTCACTATTTGTCACAGAACGAAGTTATAACTCCACACAAATT
>NW_018112275.1:0-831 GCF_000183805.2 Loa loa | reverse complement strand
AAAAAAAATGAATTTTAGCTTCCTATTTTTGATATTTTCCCGTCTATAGCTCGAAACTTGTCAAACTTTATAAAATATGAAGTGCCTAACAGATTCAGTTTTACTATAAATTTTTGTTAGATGTTGGAAAAAAAAGTTTCTGTTGACGGATACAAATGGAAAGATATAAAATGGTGTCTACTTTGAGGTGATGAAAATGATGCCAGTCTTGACATTGGAGTTGAACTACTATTCATCTGAAATATTGCACTTAAAAAGGGAACTAAATAGAAGTAATCAAAAGACAAATGTAGGGATTAGATATTGACTGAAATAGAACCAATCATTTCTATCTTAAAATTACAAAATCAATTTTAAAGTCATCAAATTCAATTTCATTCTAGTATAGCGCCATTTTTTTGAAATTATAACTAGAAAAAAATATTACCTATCAAGAAGATTTCCTTAAAACAACGAATTTTGATTATACCTCATATTTGTCCATAAATCGTGAAATAAGGCGTTTCAGTAGACCCAAATCATCCATCAACGGATAATACATATTAAATTCATCACCGTAAACAAACGGAAATTGTTGAAGTTTATTTAATGACTCTTCTAACTGAGCCATTTTCGTTAATAACTGAAAATAAAAAGAAAAGATGTCCTATATCCTGAAAAGATGTCCTGTATCCTGAAAAGATGTCCTGTATCCTGAAAAGATGTCTTGTATCCTGAAAAGATGTCCTGTATCCTGAAAGATGTCCTGTATCCTGTATCTTTGTTTTAAAATTTGATTAAATTTGGCAAAATGCATTAATAACAGTAGTTGCAAATCGTAAATAACCAAGG
>NW_018112274.1:0-831 GCF_000183805.2 Loa loa | reverse complement strand
TTTTCGACAGCTTATATTAAAAATTCACTAAACGCAAAATTTAGATAGGAGTTGAATTTCCGGTACTAAATGGAAAATACCAAAAGTGCCACCACAGTTAGGTTTCCGGTTCTAAAGAAGAAATGATATTCATAGACTTTGATATCCTTATCATTTCTGGAAAATAAAACGGATGAATTATCACTAATTAATTTTGTTTTTTTTTTCAATTAATACGTGGTATTTTTATGTAATTTAAGTAATTTAAGTAAAAACGTAAAATTTGACGTTATGAAAAAATGATAAAACTTTTAAGAGATATTACTGCCATATTTGTTATTAAATTTACTTTTTATTTGATTAATTTTAAAATTATGCAAATTTTAGAACTCTTTCTATTCATTTCAATTTATTTGCTTTTTCAAAAAGAAATCAATTTGCTTCCACCAATTTAAGTTTTTTCTATAAAATATTGATACCTGTAAGATTGTTGTCAAATTCAAATTAATTTTAATATGGATATTTAAAGATTGATTTTGATCTAAGCATTATCAACTTTATTACTGTAAGAGATGATAGCATAAAAATAACTAACTTGGCTTTCAATGCGGAAAGTTTGAGTTGTCATACGAAGAAAATGCTCGCGACAATGTTGACAACCAAAGAAATGATTCACCCAATTACGAATTGCCACTAATGGAGTTATTGGAACAAATTTGGAATCTAAAATTTATACATTTCCAAATGTATTATTGATTAAATATTGAGTATATTTGATTCATCAAATTGAGGATATTTTTCCAGTCATAATGATATGACCTATAACCTTAAGCATTCATTTATCATATAGAT
>NW_018112273.1:0-831 GCF_000183805.2 Loa loa | reverse complement strand
AGGAGGAGGAGGAAGAGGAAGAGGAAGAGGAAGAGGAAAAAGTAATACAAACGAAAGGAAGAATGGAACAAATTCCATTAGTACTTTCGTAAATTAAATTCTCCAATTTTTTTAGTTTATCGAAGAATTTATGCTTTAAATAGGTAATTTTTTTTTGTCCAAATTTCATTTATTTTCCTACAGATAAATGTTAAAAGTAAAAAATATTTTATCATAGATTTACAGTTTTTTTTTAAATTTTAAATTAAATTTGATTATATTTCAAATTTTTAACTGATAACTAACTACATTTCCCAATGAAAACATCTATAATTGATTTTTATATTAACCATATTACGTTTCTCTTTTACAGATGCTTGTTAATTTTAATTTTAATAAAAATTTTTTACATTTATCAATATGTGATTGTCTGTAAAATTTGTTTACTGTCATTTACCTGTTTTGATAAATATTTGTCTAATTTTAATTAATTGAATGCGACAATTTTGTTTTTATTTTGCAATTTTCAATTTCTTTCATATCTTTTCCTTTTTGTTTTTTTTTTTTTTTTTTTTTTTAAGAAAAATTTCTAAAAGAAATATATTGGGATGCTAAATTTTGCAATTATTTTTATTCATATATATATACAAAATAAAAATAATTATATTTTTCTTCTTTTGATAGATTAAAAATTAAATGCAAATAGATTATAGAAGGAAGAAATTTGAATTATTTTTCAATTAAATATTCAATTTAAAAAAAAAATTTTTGACTTAAATAATTGTTATATCAACCAAATTTAGAACAAAAAAATAGAAATTTTTTAATTTTTAATATATGAGATAAAAAAAA
>NW_018112272.1:0-831 GCF_000183805.2 Loa loa | reverse complement strand
ATGTGTGTATATATATTGTGTGTGTGTGTGTGTGTGTGTGTGTGTGTGTGTGTGTGTGTGTGTGTGAAAAGAAAATTCGTTTTTTTTCATTTTAATAAAAAAAATCCTTCAACAAAAAAAAGCAAAAAAGGTAAAAATAATTTTACTGAAAAAAAAAGTTTGACAAAAAAAAAAAAAATAATTAATATTTTGCAGCACAATTTTTTTTTAAAATATGTCATTACAAATTAAATTTGAAACGAATATTTTTGCAAAATTATAATATTCTCATTAATGTGACAATTGTGACATTTATGGATGATTATTACGACGATAATTACCATTATTGTAATTAAATAAAATATGATGGAATTAATGGGGGAAAAAAAAAATTTGAATCGGTATATTGATATTTTAATTATAACCATTAGGAAAAAAAAAAAAAGTTACTACATGAAATGAATATTTTAATGATTGCAATTAATGTATTCTAGAATATTGAATGTATTAGATGAAGTTAATTTTTACAGGAAATAACACAACAATATAATGTGACTTTTTTTTTTTTTTTTATAATTGGAGTAAAATGGAGTGACAAATTTATTTCCTGTCAATTTTCACATTCAATTTCCAATATGCTAATTATCGCTTTTTTTTTTTGAACAGCCTACCAGCATATTTTAAAATAAAATAAAACATTTGAATTTTTAAATTACAAATTTTATTAATACTATTATATGAGAAGTGTTAGAAAAAAAAAAAAATGATGTTAAATTTTCAAATTAAAAAATAATCTCATTTTACTTTTTTTTTTTAAATTATTGAAATGGCAAGAAAAAAAGTGAATTGGTA
>NW_018112271.1:0-832 GCF_000183805.2 Loa loa | reverse complement strand
AATGAAATCAGAGGAAAAACATGGTACGAAAAACTCTTTATGATACTTGGTAAATGCTTTTTAATTTCTTTTTTTTAAGTTTTTCTTTTACAAATAAGTTATTTTTAAATTAAATTTTTTAAAGTTATATGCGATATTTTTAAATTCAATTTTGAATATAATTAATGATAAGAATGTTAGGAAAGAAAAGAAAGAAAAAAGCAAACAAACAAATAAATTATCTGTTCTTAACATACTATTACCATAGAAAATAGAATCTGAATTAGCAAATAATGAAAAAATAAATAAATTAATTAATTAAATTTGATAATTTGAAAATGATTCAACTATAGGTTCAAAACTTTCCAAGTAATATTACTTTCTTACCGGATATACCATCAATGCTAATTCCAAGAGGTCAAAGTGATCATGCACCATTTTTGAATTATCTTGGTATACCTGTTGCTGATATTACTTACAGGTATAAGTTAAAAATTATAAATTGTCTTTATGCATAAAATAATTTAAAAATTTAATTAAACTTAGCAGTTGAAATTTATAAAAAAATAATAATTTCAAAAATTTCAATATTCCATCATATCTTTTCGTTTTTATTTTTATTTTTATTTTTATTATTTCCTTTTTTAATCAAACCTTTTTTTCTTTCTGTTTAAATTATAAAAAATTAAAAAATTCTTTTAAAAAAAGAAAGAAAACAAAATGAACCGTATTTATTTTATTTTTTTTTCACATAATTTATTAATTAAATATTTCAGGAATAAAACATCATACGATAATTATCCGTTATATCATTCATTGTATGAGACATCATTTACTAATGAACATATCATTG
>NW_018112270.1:0-832 GCF_000183805.2 Loa loa | reverse complement strand
TTTTACTTCCGAATTCCAGCTGTGAGATTTCCCAGACTAAACTCGTAGTACATGATTGTCGAATGACTCATTTCTTCTTAAGAGGGATTGCAATCCCGATTGATATGTGCAATCGAACTGTGAGGATATTTTGCGCTTCAAAGCGGATCTTTGGGATTCATTCGCATGAAATAGATGAAGCTATATCTTTTCTTAACAAAGAAATTGTACTTCGTGTTGTCACGTATAAGGCAGGAAAAGGCGGGAAACAGAATCAAATTTGAGTGTTGTAAATGGCGCGCACTCAGACTTTCATTATGTCACGTACGACAAGAGAGGAGTATCCAGGAAGGAAGAAAAAAGCAGAAGGGCCAAAAAATCGTCTGCGATAGACGAAATTCGATTTGGCGCCACCATTAAATCTTTAAATAGCAAGCTATTACCAGTCTTGTGTCAAAACTTTGTATCAAATCGGTTTACTGTATTTGGCCGATTTTATTTCTATTTCAGTTGACTTTAAATGTCAGGTCAGGAGAAGGAGGACAAGGAGACCTCCAAAAAAGGTAAATCAAGATCCAACAGGACTGGATTGAACTTTCCGGTTTGTCGTATTCATCGTTTGCTTCGTAAAGGGAACTACGCTGATCGGATTGGTGCTGGTGCTCCGGTGTATCTTGCAGCAGTGCTTGAATACTTAGTTGCTGAAGTTTTGCAACTGGCTGGAAACACGGCACATGACAACAAGAAGAGGCAGATCAATCCCCGACACTTGCAATTAGCCATACAGAATGACGATGGATTGAGTATGCTTCTTTCCGATGTCACTATCTCTCAAGCTGGTGTGTTACCTAAG
>NW_018112269.1:0-832 GCF_000183805.2 Loa loa | reverse complement strand
AATCATTTAATGTGCCGAGAATAAAAAGAAAAAATGTCCGTTCAAATAAAATAAATGATAATAAAATCATTTCAGATTCCATTTTAAACTTATTACACTAAATAATGTGAAATGGTGAAAAAACGATTACACATTTATGGAAAATAAAAAAAAAAAGTAGCACTGATTGTCTCATTTTGTCCTTCAAAAAAAAAAAAAAAAAAAATTGAGGAAGAAAAAAAATTGCTCAATTGATTGGTGACAACTTTCTTTTCATGGTCAAATAATATAGCCAACATATTGATGTATTATTTATTCTTGCCTATCACGGAAGTTTTTTTTCTCAATTTTCAACGGAATTTGAATTGAAGAAAAAAGGATAGCATCAAAGGATGCCGATTTTGTAACTTTTAAATATTCATTCACAATCATTTTCCATCCTCTCTCTTTTCTCGCCTTTTTTCTCGTTTTTTCTTTCTTTCTTTCTTTCTCTCTCTCTCTCTCTCTTTCCCCATTTTTCCTTCTCTTTTTAAAATTTAACATTAGAACTTAATTTTAAAACATGAGAAATTACAAATTTAACAATTATAGCTGAAATTGGCTAAAAGCACTTTTTTTCTTTTTTAGCAATGCTAACATCACAATTATTGGAATCATTTGTAAAATTTGTGCAATTATTTTGTTCATTTTCAATATTGAAAAGGAAAAAAAACAAATACTTGAAATTAAGTTAGTTTAATTGCAATTAATTTAATCAAGGCCTTCCTAATTTTGATTAATTTAATTAATTAAAAATTGCAATTTAAAAAATATTTAATTAATCAAAAATTGCAATTTTCCTTTAAATAATTGA
>NW_018112268.1:0-832 GCF_000183805.2 Loa loa | reverse complement strand
CTATATATATATATATATATATATATATATATATATATATATATATATATGCTACTCTATCAAAAGTAATCTTTGCTTTGTCCCATCATATTATTATGTTTCTTTTGAAGAATAAACTTCTTTTCTGGCACTCTTATAACAATTGTTGTCGTTGTCATTTTCATTGTCATTATCGTTGCCATTATCATTGTCATCATCATTGTCATTGTTGTTGCTATTATTACTGTAGTTTCATTTATTGGACCATGTCAGATTTGTAATTACATGAGCAATTAATTTCTAATTTTAAAGGGAAAGATGCTGAGTACTTTTATAGTATATATATATATATACGTTTTATGCCATAACTCTTACAATTTCAACATCAATTTATCGTTTCAACATCTTATCCATATTCATATTCTTCTTCCTCTCTTCTTCTTCCACTTTTCTTTCTTATTTCCAATAAATAAATAAATTATATTACATTTTATTTGATTATATTGCTATAATAATTGATTATTTAATTTTACCATAAACTATTATCCATAACATTAAAATATTTTCTTAACATTTATCACTTTCTTAACTTTATTTAGCAATTAATAGTTTTTGAACTTTTTGTTAACATTTAAAACTTTCATAACTTACATTGATAATTAACACTTTTATAACTGATGTTGGAATACTAAATGTTCGCATATTTTGTAATATATTTTGCTTTTTTTTTTTTTTACAAACTTTGAAGTTATAATATCTTAATTTATTTACAAATTTATCCAAAATTAAATTTCTGGTTCTAATCCATTTTATTTACAAATTTATCCAAAATTAAATTTCTGGTTCTAATCCA
>NW_018112267.1:0-832 GCF_000183805.2 Loa loa | reverse complement strand
CTTTTTTGCCCAAATTTTCTGAAATTAATCAATTAAAATATTTTTTTACTGTTTATTAGATAATTATGCTTTAATATCGTTTATTTGTTGAAATTTAATACATTTTAATAGCCGATAATATTCATTTGCACAATTTGCTCCATTTTACTACGATCCAATTAATTAATTAAGTTATCGAGTAATTTTCTTATCGGTTTCTTGAGAAATTTATTCATAATTACTATTTTTTGAAAAAGAAATTAATTACACATACATTTATAAGTGCCGCCTAAATATGAATGTGCTATATTTATATATTTAAATGTATACATATAATTTTCACTTGAAAATTTTTCTATTAGTTTTAAATTTTAAAAAAAATGAAATTTCATTAACTTTTCTATTTCCTTAGCAATGAATGTAAACTGAAATATCGTCAATTTTTCTCATTTCTTTTTTTTTTCTTTTGAAATGATATATACAAATATAAATAAATATCTAATGATCTGAGATTATATACACTTCCGCATTCTTATCTCTTATCATCTCATTCTTATCATTTAATCTTTTATCATATCTGTTCGATGTTATATTAATGTTCAATTCATGCATGCATAATAATCAATCCCATTAACCAATAAACGTCTCATCGATGATAAATATTGTTTTATATGATAAAATGAAATTTTCAAGTCTCTTAAAAAGAGATTGAAGAAAAGATCATTAAAAACTTTAATAAATTTTATAGGATTATTTTTCTCTTTTTTTTCAAATAAATTTTTTTTTCTTTTACCTTTTACTCGTTCATTCCAATCATTCATTTCAGTCATTCATTCATTCCAGTCATTCATTC
>NW_018112266.1:0-833 GCF_000183805.2 Loa loa | reverse complement strand
ATATATATATATATATATATATATATATATATATATATATATATATATATATATATATATATATATATATATGGCCGTCCCATCCCAAGGCCATTCATGGCTAAAAACTACAGCCTGTTTTATTTCGTTTTACAGAATCATATTTCCTGCAAAGGAAAAAAAGTAAAAAAAAGTAAAAAAGAAAAAGAAGGAAAAAAACTCCCTTGAAAATATTTTTCCACATTTAATGTCTGTTTCCGGGATACAAAGAAAAGAAGGAAAAAAAAGGAAAAAACGAAACGAAAAAAAAACAAACCGCTAAAGATTTTTGAGATTCATAAAATTTCGGCGAACATCAATTTCAACTAATTTTTTTTAATAATTTTTGTTTTTATTTTTCAAATGAGATTTTTCTGGGAATTTTTCATAATATAAAAATTTTACGAAATGATTTATAATTGTTTTTATGATGATATAAAATTAATTGGTTTTTTTTCCACTATTATTCTTTTAATTACATATATTTATTGTATAATTTAGACCAATATAGTTAAGTTAGCCACAATTAAAGTTACTTTCGTTTCATGCATAAAAAGAAAAAAAAAAGAAGGAACAATATTTCAGTTATCAGTTTTCAAAGTTAAAAAAAAAAAAAAGGAAGCGTAATGTCATCATTTAAGGTTATTTTTCTTTTTAGCCTTGATTTTCTTTTTGGTTGACTGGTTTTGAGAGAGTAATAATAATTCATTGAAATTCAAAGTACTTCTATCTTTTTGGTTTTTTTCCATTTTTTTTCTCTTTTTCATTTTTCATTTTTCTTTTTTCATATTAAAATGAAAAAAAAGAGGTATTTT
>NW_018112265.1:0-833 GCF_000183805.2 Loa loa | reverse complement strand
TTATTATTATTATTATTATTATTATTATTATTTATTATTTATTATTATTATTATTATTATTATTATTATTATTATTATTATTATTATTATTATTATTATTATTATTATTATTATTATTATTATTATTATTATTATTATTATTATTATTATTATTATTATTATTATTATTATTAATTATTGTGGAAATAGTAATGATGTTAGGTGAAATGAAACATGATAGGGTAGAATTTGGATTGAGTGTCGGTTTGAAAATGATGATGATTATGATAATGGTGGACGATTTGCAAGAATGTAAAGTTTGACCTCTTTGAAAATGTTTAATCTCAATGAAAAAGGATGGGGAATGAGAGAGGAGCTTTGTTTGTTATCACATTGTTTATTATTAAGTTTAGCAAAAAAAAAAAGTAAATAAATAAATAAATAATAAAAGAAATCTATTAATGATGTTGTTGCAAGTATCAACTCACCCGTTTTCATGATTTGGCATGTAATTCCACTTTTTTCTTTTTTTTTTTTTTCTTTAATAATTAGTTAATGTCTTTCTTATCAATCACATGCCAAATAATATAGGGAATATGATTAATTTTGTTTGATATTTAGAAAAATATTTGGCGAGATTGTTGTAAATTAGTGTTAAAGTGATGCAAGAAATCAATGATGATTAATTATTAACTATTAATAAATGATAAATGATAATTAATGAATGTAAATATCAACATTGAAACCTTTTCATTGTTTATTGAAAATTTCCAATCTTGACTATACCGTGAAATTTCTTTTTTGATAAGCTAATAATTCAGTTTCGTTATTCTTGAGTAAATTCAAATGTTCTG
>NW_018112264.1:0-833 GCF_000183805.2 Loa loa | reverse complement strand
AAATCCGGGATAAAGGTTTAGGAGCTGCTCGCCTCTTCGAAGGTTATCGGCTTCTTCTTCTGTTTCATTCTTCGCTTCTACGGACATTGGCGGATTTTTATCAATCTCTTATCACGATAAAGGTTGATATTCCTTACTGTTGCGTATTCACAAAACAAATCGACCACCGGACAAACGCTTTCGCACTAAGCGCTTCATTTGGATAGATTTGATTGGAGCTTGATTACCCAACCACTGAGCTCGGCAAATAAAATATCTGGCAGTCTTTACTATTTCACGATAATTTATGTGAAATTTTTTAAGTCAAATTTTATGTCCCAATCCACTGAAGTACACGTTGTAGATAAAATATTTTTAAATGAAGTATCATTCACAATATTTCGCGAGAACTTTAAGTTTGTTGCTTCGAAACGAGTGCAATAATTAAACTGAAAATATTAAACATAAATGGGCGCCGAAAACAATAGTAATGTTGGAACAAAAGAACTCATGCAAATAAGAGTTCAATTAATTCAAAATTATAAAACTAAATGTTCACAATGGAAGGGGTAAATCCAAGGACTAAAATGCACGCAGAAAATTATTAATAATATATTAAACAGTAAACGAAGATCGGAAAAAAGTAGCGAAAACATCACGAAATCATTGAGTCTAACAATTCGATAAGTCATTTCCATCATTCAATTTCCTTAAAGAGATCACAAAAGGATACGATCAATACAAATGTAGGATGAAGCCATTTGCACCCAATTTGCATAAAAAACGAGGAGAGCATTCGATATACGAATGACATCAACGTGATCCTTGTCACATGTAGTGTGACTGTCACACTG
>NW_018112263.1:0-834 GCF_000183805.2 Loa loa | reverse complement strand
TGTGTGTGTGTGTGTGTGTGTGTGTGTGTGTGTGTGTGTGTGTGTGTGTGTGTGTGTGTGTGTGTGTGTGTGTGTGTGTGTGGTGCACATGGACGTGTTATCTTACGTTTCAACAATTTATATCGTTTTTTTTTTTCGAATTAAAAAAAGAAAAACACTAGACTGATACTAATATATTGAATTGATATTTCCATTTTTTTTTTGAATTTAAATAAACAATTTCAAAAGTTTCAAAAAAATTTAAAAATTTTCAAGTTATTTCCCTGAAATTATTATTTTCTGCAAGCCAATTTATTATCAAATAAGAGTAAAATTTTGCAATGATTAATTACTCCTATGGAAATACGTATTAATGGAAAATTAGAAAATGTAAATTAATATAGTTTTCTTTTTTTTTTTTATTAATCCTTCCATTATTTAGTTTTTAAATTTCATTTTTATAATTTCAAAGCTTATTTATTAAAACATTATCATTTTTATTAGTTTATCGAAGTTATTTTTCCCCAAAAAGTTTTTTAATTTGACAAAATTTTCCGTTTTAATAAATATTATATAAATTATTTGCGCATACAATAATTGCTTTACATTTTTTTCTATTTTTGTTTTCTTTTGAAATTAATAAAATGATAGAAAAATAAAGGAAGAGAAAATAAGAAGAAAAAAACAAACTAAAAAATAATTAAGAATTTCAAAATTTCAATATTTATATATCTAAAAGAAAAAAGTTTTAAGTTTTTCAAATTAATTTTACTCTTTCTTTTTTCTTTCTCTCCCTCTCTCTCTTGCTTTTTTTCCTTAAATTCACATCTGTCGCTTAAAATTGATAATGATTTT
>NW_018112262.1:0-835 GCF_000183805.2 Loa loa | reverse complement strand
TATCACAACAAGTTAATCAAGTCCTACCGAATAATCAATTTAACAAAATTCTAATCGGTATATTTTCTTTATTTTTCGTTTTTCTTCACCTAATTAATTAATTAAATGTGGCTAATAAGTCGGCAGTTATTAACTAAATCAGCCTAGAAAGCCATTTTAGTATCTCAAACGAAGAAAATTTCTATTTCATTTACAAATTAACATTTCATTTTCATCTGATAACAATGATTGACAATTAATTGCTTGACATATAGCATATTATGAATTAATCCATGATATAAATTATGAATTATTCTTTAATTTTATAAGGTTTACAAACAAGTTTAACCTGAAATGTGCGATTTCAATTTGCTTTAAATTCATTTTGGCACAAAAAAAGGAAAAAAAAACTTACCTTTATTTATTTAATTTAATCCATTCAATTTTTTAGTACGATCAATGTTCAGTGCTTGCCGAAAATAATAATGGTACTTATTTCAGAACAGTGCCAACATCACTACAACAACAATAACAACTTCCATCACTATTACAAACAACAAATTCTCAGCAAAGCATCGTAAGAAATTCCATTAATTCAAAAATAACAAATGGTAATTGCATCATTATTATTATCATTCTTTTCATTTTTTATCGTTGTACAATGCTACAGTAGTACCATCATTAACATCTACTTATTATGAATATCTATTTCTTGTCAGCATGTATTAAGTATAATGTAATCATAGAAAATTCTTATTTACCAATATCATAGTCTTATCAATACCAATATTGGAATCATATTACCTGTATAAAGTACTTGTACTTCTGTTTCAACATAAATTAATTGTTTGAATAG
>NW_018112261.1:0-835 GCF_000183805.2 Loa loa | reverse complement strand
CATCTACTCCAATATTTGTTTTCACCTGCTGCGTATATGTATAAATTGTTGTATTTCTTTTTTTTTCTTTGATGAAATATAGCTCAATTCATGAAATATTTGATGGAAAGGGTGGATGATAATTTTCAGGATTGCTAAGACGAAAAAGGACAAAAAAAAAAGTATGCCATGCAGTGTTTGTTTATTGAAGTAATCAAAATTAGAATCTTTGAACTGCTGCAGTTGATCAATGACCAAAATTTTCTGTTCTGTGTATAAAACTTCTTAGTTATAATTTTTTTTCCCACTGAATAAATTATTTGCGATCATCATATTAAGTCTACAAAAAAGAACTATTATAAATCTGCCAGCCAATTTGTATAACACTATTTTTTAGAACATAATTTTACAAAAAATTAAGTTTCATAACAATTAAATTTGTTATTGATTTGACAAAAATAATGCAACTGAAGCAATAATCCATCTGTCCGAATTTTTGGTACACGGCATCTGAACTTCGGCAATCAACTGGTTTCGTTCAGGTGTTGCATAGAGTGGTACAAATATTGACTGGTCTTTTTCATACACATCCGGAGAATCCTGCAAATATTTTTCTAGAGTTATATTTAAAAAAAAAAAAAACCTGTTTCGCCAACTTCTTCCATCTGAATCCTGTTTTCGCTTCACACTTACAGCAGATATCCAAGCAATGTACAGATTTGGAGCCGTTGCAACCGTAGGCGATATTTGTTTTGTTTCAACGATATGTCCTTCAAATAAAGCTCCCTGGATGTGGATTCCGGATATTTCCATTACATTTTCATTTTTTAGAAATGCAGCATTCCACGCGGTCCCT
>NW_018112260.1:0-835 GCF_000183805.2 Loa loa | reverse complement strand
ATTTATAAGATACATGTCAAAGGAAGGAAGATTCAGATGGTTGAAAGAAGTACCAGAAGAAACAGAATTAACATCGTATGAATTAGCCGAAGCAACCAAAATCTTAATTATGCAAGCTCAATCAGAAGGTCTCAATGAAAAGGAAATAAACAAATGGAATCTTTATTATAGCGACACACATTCCTTATGGAAATGCCGGAGCCGACTGGATAATACCAGTACAGGAATATACCCAGATAGTTTAAATCTAATATACCTTCTAAGGCATAATCCAATTATCCACTCACTAAACTCTTCCAACCCTTCCTCTCCGGAATGTCGCGAAAGTCGCGAAAATTAAAATAAATTTTGTATAAGATGGGAATGCTTTCCATGATTCATGATTCATGATTCATTAATTATCTCATCTTAACATCTGTCTAAATTCACATTCCCATGTTTTTTATCCTTGTATAAAGGAAATGCCTTTCTTTTCAATTGCTTACATTAGTTATTCAAATTAACATCTTTGTGTTCATGGTTCTCATCTATCCAATTTACATCTGATAACAATATTCTCACAAATTCCGATGTATGCGAATCAACATCTCTTTAAATGTTTGAATAATTAGGAAAAACCACACCCACTTCCTAATATATAAGCTTGTCAAATTTTACTGCTTTTTTTGTTTGTGATATAGCAGAGACGAATAAACCCTTCTTCATACGAGTTGGTTCCACGCAACACAAATAATCCATTGGACTATCCACAGAAGAAAAATTTCACGACAGAAGGATCTCACTGTTATGATTAGTGTTTTGTCTTTACGGCAAATCAACAGGAAACTCGTTCCTT
>NW_018112259.1:0-836 GCF_000183805.2 Loa loa | reverse complement strand
AGAAGATAAATTAACGATTGGTATTACCGGATTAACTCGTATAATGGAAGATTACAATGATGTAATAAGAATAAGAGAATTTGTCTGTTAAAATTTCTCCGGAAATAGGCGCTAAACGATCCCTCATTAAACTGAATAACATAAATCCCGCTATCTCATCAAATGAATGAAGTAAATTCAATGGGAAGAAACATTGTTTTCATTTTGACACTATCAAAATAGCATAATAATTCTTTATAAGATTTTATACTGTAAAGCTGTATTAGCAAAATTGTGTTTCGAACTGATATCCTGTTTGCTGTCGTAAGACCCTAAAAAAGTTTATGTCAAAAACAGGGAGGGATTTTATTTAGGTCAGCTGGCGATTAGTTATGTGGTGGGTTAGTGAGCGGTTCAGGTCATACATGAGCAAATGTGGCTTTCGTAAGTAGGATTAGTCCTCTGTCTTAAGGTGGGCTATCGCTGCAAACGTGTTTCTTTGCATGGTTTTTTTATCTAAGTTTAAAGCCTATTTAAGTTTTAAGGCTCATATTTACTATGATTCGTTGATTGTAAATGTTGTTTCTTTTAAATTATTCATATATTATTCATATACTTTTAAATAAATTATTCATATACTTTTAAGTTATTCATATTTTTCAAATACAGCACAATTATCAGTGGATCATAATAAATACAGACTATGGATTTATCAATTTCCCGTAGTTTCTAGATCATTTTAGAAAATTCTAGAAAAATTGTGGACTTCCTTCCTCAGGACTATCTGAAAATTGTAGTAAATTATAACTCACCAGTCATTTACGACCTGAACTAATTACTTATTCTGTGTATTAAAA
>NW_018112258.1:0-836 GCF_000183805.2 Loa loa | reverse complement strand
ATTCTATTCTATATTATTTTTTATCTTCATTATGATTCTATATTATTATTCTATTCTATATTCTTTTTTATTCTTATTATAATTCTGTATTATTATTCTATTCTATATTCTTTTTTATTCTTATTATAATTCCATATTATTATTCTATTCTATATTCTTTTTTATTCTTATTATAATTCTATATTATTATTATTATTATTTTATTTCTTATTCTATATTTTATATTCTATGAATTCTATGAAAATATCTATGAATTGTATTCGTAAATTTACTATTACTACTACTACTGCTACCACAATTACTATTAATGATTACAATTTTTATGAAATAATAGAAAGGTAAAAAGGAGGGAGAGAGAGAGAGAGAGAAGAAAAAAAGGGAAGAAAGAAAGGAAGAAAGAATGTCATTTTCAAAATTCCGGAAAATATATGTGCTATATCCGGTATCGGTCGGGTATCTATTCTCATTAAATGTAAAAAGCTAACATTTATAGCATGATTTGTGTGCATTTATTATATATTATTCATCGTCTATCGATACATTTTATTCATCAAATACAACATTATTTCTTCATAAATTCTATAAAATAATTTCGATTATTAAATTAAAATTTAAGTTAAATTATACTAAAACATATACCGATACATTTTCTTTAACATGCACAACAATATTCTCCATAAATTCTATGTATTAATTTTAACCCTTTGAATTAACTGTACCTAATTTAACTTGAATTAATTTTAACCTTTGAATTAACTGTATCCAAATTAACCTGAATTAATTTTAACCTTTGAATTGATTGTACCTAATTTAACTTGAATTAATTTTAACCTTTG
>NW_018112257.1:0-837 GCF_000183805.2 Loa loa | reverse complement strand
TTTTTTTTTTTTTTGCAGATATGAAGAATGCATTGAAAGAAATATTGAGCTTGAATCAAAAGGTGATGAAGCACAACGTAAGAATGCTACACTTGAAGCTGAACTTCAACGAACTAAAGAACGCCTTTCAGATAATCAGGTTAATCTGACTATTTTCAGTAATTAATTTCAATTTTAAATTATGCCTCAATTTTTGTATTCCTTTTGCTTACAGGCTGCACTTCGTAAATTACATGAATTAGCGCAGGATACTTCGCGTGAGTTAGAAAAAGAGAAAAGAACTCGTTCACTTTCTCCAGGTGATAATTAATAGTATCAAAAAGATGAGGAAGTAAAATTTGACTAATCGTTTTTTTTTTTTTTAAATAAATAAACATGATATGCAAATTTTAGCTTTAGTAAAATAATAGTTTACAAAAAAAACAAAACAAAATAGAATTATTTTGTAAGAAATTAAAAAAAAAAAAGAAAAAATAGTTTAGGTCGTACGCCACTTCCACCATCAGAAGCTTTACGCAGTGTTCGTAATATCATTCGTAATAAAGATAGCCAAATACAACAATTGGAGAGAAAATTAAAAATTGTTGAAGGCCAGGTAAATTAAAATTTACAATTTGTAAAATAATTCAATGCGCATTTTGCAACAATTCAAGCTTACAAGCTATATTTTACCATCATTTCTTTTAATATCATATTAATTTTAGGTGAAAGAATTCGTGAATAAATTCGAACATGCTGATGAAGCTCGACGTTATCTAGACAAACATCTAGCTGAAAGCAAACGTGACCTAACAAATCAGTATGAAATTTTAAACAAATTCAAATGAAAAACAAAAA
>NW_018112256.1:0-837 GCF_000183805.2 Loa loa | reverse complement strand
TTTCGGTCATATTTCCTATACTTGTTTGTTCCCTTCTCACTTCTTGAATTGGTGCGTTCAACGAGCTTGCGTCATTCTGATCAATTTCGTTGAATTCTATTTGTTCCTCTCTCACATAAGGCGCTGATAGATCTGACGGTCCAATCCGTCGTTCATACATTCCTGACATTGATAAATCCAACGGTTCTTTTTGTGGTTCCTCAAATTATACGAAACTATCAAGTTCGAACTGCGTTAAAATTTTAAAACTTTAGAAATATTGCAGCGTTATCTTCTATTCTCTAACTTTAAATGAACTTACGATAGTTTGAGTGTCACTCAATTGGAAAAGGACGAAAATGATACAGATGAAATGCATGTTGATGAGAGTAATTTCTTGCCAATTCTGAAAAAAATATTCAAATTTATTAGTATACTGAATGATTGCTTATAAGAAACAACACCGAGTACATACTTTGACATCGAGTACATACTTTCCTAAATATATTAGCGCTGAAAATGAAATTGGTGCGCATTCATTACTTGCATTATTTTTATTGTTTCCTCAAACACAATGAATTAATTCATACTAGAGATTGGGGCAGATATTGTTTATATATTATTTATATTTTTCGCAGATTTATTTATACATTAATCGTGGAGTCCTAAAATTTCGTAACCAAAACTTTGAAGAGTAACTGACATTGTTTGTCGAAATAAATGAAATAAAACTCAGTTAAACAAAATTTAAGGGAAGACAGTCTAGCAAATACCATCCAATCAGTCGCGTTAGGTATCGGTGGAAGATCGCATGTATAAATACTAATTTTGATGGGAGTGGCTAGCTGCGTGTGTCGA
>NW_018112255.1:0-838 GCF_000183805.2 Loa loa | reverse complement strand
CATTAAAATATGATAATACGCATTCTCGAGAAAGAACTCGAGAAGATCCATGGCAAGGATCATTAAAATATGATAATACGCAAAACAGGATAAAAGGATACTTTAAAAAATCCAGTAATACAAGAAGACTAACGGAAAAAAGAGAAAAGGTATACTTTACAGAGAATTAATATCTTGTCAATCGTTTTAGATACAATGCAAAAAAAAAAAAAAAAAATTAATCATATCTATCTATTTTTAATTACTAATAATTTCTTTCCAATTCACAGAATATGGAGAATAATATTTCAAAAAAAGCGAATCAACAGAGAGGTCAAAATGGAGCAGAACCATAGATAGAAATCAAAGATCATCGGTAAATTCATCAACCCTTAATCTTAGTTTCTAGAATTGAAACGGAAACCTGTACATGTAATAAGGTAGGATGTAAATGAAATGAATTAGTGTGAAAGAAAGATGAAGAAAGAGTAAAAGATAGGGATGGTTGAAATTTTTGTTCAATTATTGCAACCTATTTATGACATCATATTAAACATATCAAAAATTTGCAGACAGTAAAAGAGAAAACAATATCTAGCAATAAATTGGATATCTCAGAAATACCAAATTCCAAATATCCCAAAATTAGCCTATCTCGTCGACCAATGATCGTTCAACATTTTTACGATATGTCAAATGATACGCGAATTCCTCAAATGTCTTCATCATCTTATGTCACATCAAAACAAACTACTACTACTGCTGTCCCGGAAAAATCGCTTAAGCAACCAAATTTAGGGACAAAGGAAAAAAAAAAAAAAAAGAATAGACTAAGGACTGACAATAGTAACGTAAGTTT
>NW_018112254.1:0-838 GCF_000183805.2 Loa loa | reverse complement strand
AGGCCCTCTAATTTTCAACAGTGTTGGGGTCTACACTACATTCAATAGGTAGGGTTTCTAAAGTTGTGACAACAATGATTTACAAGAGCTGACCGATCTCGGATCGATTCCGGATCACTTTATACATTTGCCGGTATAAGTTCTCGTCATTATAAGAGAAAAGCAAAACAAAACACTTTACACAGTAAATACTGCAAAACGTCTTCGCTTGCATAAATTCGTAATCTGAAATATGTTCGGGACCCCAAACGTCACATGTATTAAAACACGTATTTGAAGTGTTTCAAAAATTTCATTTAGTTCCAAAAACATTTCAGAAGAATGACTCATGAGATTTCATCCAAAGTGATAATTTGCGATTTAAATATATAACAAAAGACTTGGTTCGAAAAATTCAAATTTCAAATTTCAATGTTTCCAACAGATTTTACTGAGATATTGAATATGATTTGAGGCTTGCGATGAAAAGACGCATCTGCGATATGTTTGCGAAAAACAAAGCTAAAACAAGAGAAAAGGTATCACTGAGAGGCACTGTCTCGCTACACTGACATATTCATTGGCCGTTACTTTTATCCTTCACCTGCTGGTCCTGCAGGACCTTGTTCTCCCTGCAAACCCCTCTCTCCTTGTGGTCCTGGCTCTCCTTTATCACCCACTTCACCTTGCTCTCCTCGTGGTCCTGGCCTTCCTTGCACCCCTTCTGGGCCATCTGGACCTGGAATTCCTGGATCGCCTTGAATCCCTTTGCGTCCATCCCGACCTGGCGGACCTGGTGGTCCCCGTCCCGCTTTGCCATCGAGTGACGGACTACAAGCCTGATAACAAAATATACAAA
>NW_018112253.1:0-838 GCF_000183805.2 Loa loa | reverse complement strand
TGAAATGATAGACGCATTTTAAACCGAAATTACTCATTCCTATTTTGTTGTATTTTCTATAAGTTAAATTCAGTTTTCCTTATTGTATTGTTGCTTTTCTTAATCATTCTATTGCCTTATATGCATATTAGTATTGTTCCTTTATGATTTCTTAATTATTTCTCTTATCTTAGTGAATAAAATCCTCCTTTTCTACTTGTGTGTACTTGCATCTTACTAAAAAGCCTTTTCGTTATTAATGCATATATGACAAGCAAACAACTTACATTCCATGCATGGATAACTTCCAATTATGTGTCACTATTATTAAATTGCTGATGAAATGATATATAATAAAATGGAAGTATATTTTTTGCGACGAAAAGGCTTTTCTTAATCAAAACACTTGAAGTCTCTTATCATTTCATGGGATTATCCATCCATTTCGTTTGTCAACTCACAGTTCCATTACAAAGTTCCGTTGAAGACAATAGGCATTTTAATTATGTTATTTGATGTACATTAGTACTAATGCACATACTAATGGCATGACAGATTACTTTTTACGGTTGTTTTCAGTGTTCTTGTGAGATTTGGTTTATAGAATTTTGAGAATCATAAAAAGTGCTTCGTTAGGTATTATTCATTATTCCATGGCAAAATGTGAACAAATATTGCATTTTTTGAACAAAAAAAAAATAGTGTAAAGGGAATAGAGGAAGGAAATTAGAAATTCTGAATAGCACAATATACTGCTAAATGTTCCAAAACTCTGGAATAGAAATTGAAAATTCCCAAAATTTCTACCTACTTTGGAAAAGCGAANACCGGGATATTATATCAGCAAGATTACTTGCAT
>NW_018112252.1:0-839 GCF_000183805.2 Loa loa | reverse complement strand
ATTTTACTCCTGACCTTTAATGAGTAAATTTTACTCCTGACCTTTAATGAGAATATTTTACTCCTGACCTTTATTATAGAAATAGTTTATTCTGAATAAATAAACTTTTATAAATTTAAATTTAAAATTATGTTATTTAATCAATTAACACAATGCAATCCAACAAACTTGTATGTTACACATATCACTTGGATGTATATCTAATATTAATTTATCTAAATTTTGGTAATTAAATTAAATATTGGTGATTATGGTAAATTAAATATTATTGAATAATATGTGTAATTTAATATTAAAAAGTGTGAAATAATTTCAAATCAAAATAATTTATTACTTAAATTTAGATTTTATGCATACTTTATAATATTTAAAAAAAAAAAATAAGATAAATGTTTATAATACTTGAGTATTTGCAGATTAAAGTTAATTTAGTATTTGTAATTTTAGTTAATTTGTTTGTGCATTAAAACAATTAGCTTATATAAGGATGCATAAAATTTTTAATATAATTATCAGTTAACAAATATGTTGAATAATTAAAATTATTAAAAATTATAATAATTAAAAATTGATTATTTAAAAATACTAAATTTTTTCATTCAATTTCCATATTGCCCCTCAATTTGTTTCAAATTAGATCAAAAGAATTAAAAGTTTCATAGCCTTACTTTTGGATATGTTCCTGGATAAGTAGGTGAAAGTATTGTTCCACGTTTCCTGTAAAATAAATTTCAAAAAATTGCTTCTCTCTCTCTCTCCCTCTTCCCTTCTCTTCTCTTCTCTCTCTCTCTCTCTCTTAACTTCATTACAATTACTCTTCCCTTCTCTTCTCTTTCTCT
>NW_018112251.1:0-839 GCF_000183805.2 Loa loa | reverse complement strand
AAGGTTTGACTTGCTTATTCACTCTAATTGTTTTTTAATTTAATGCAGTTTATTCGTAATTGTTAATATTGTAAAGTCATTTTCTCATTAAAAGCTTGTTAATTCCTCAAACTTTTGAAGTTTGATTGCGTTTTTTTTCTTACATGACTTCACGTTGTTGTCAAAATTTATCAAAAACATGCTCGTTATAACTTTCCTAATTGTGTAAAATTATCCTTTTTCTGCAGAAGAAATTGCCCTTCCTTAACAGTCATCAACTAATAGCCTTCCATTTTACTGCGGTCAATGGCACTGAGCCGGAGAATAGCGAGGAGATATTCAGGTGAGATATTAAGAATATTCAACAAGACATTCATGATCAGTTTCCCGAATCACATATTGTTGTATTACGGAAATGTCACAGCAAAGGTGAACAAGGTTCTGTTGGCTTTGCTTTTTCTCTGATCTAATAAGACTGTGAGTATCATTATTTGTTTGCTTGCAGTAATACATTCCCAGACATTCCGCTGAGTACGTTACGTTTACTTGATGAATCATCAGTAACTGGAGTTCGCCATCAGTCTTATGCCCATGACGGTCCTGTATATGCAATTGTTGGTTTTCGAAAATTTGGTGGAGAAAATTCTACCGGGGAAAATGTTTCAGAGATATAATGATTGACTATTTCACAGACACAGTTCAGATGAATTTTGATGAATGATTCAGTTGTTTTTTTCAGCAGTTGAGACTATAAAGACATTGTCATGAAGATGTGATAAATATTTGGTATTATATAAAAACGGATGATTCATTTGAAGTGTCGAATATCATGCAAAATATGCAAACTAAACAGCCAATTT
>NW_018112250.1:0-839 GCF_000183805.2 Loa loa | reverse complement strand
ACACTAAATTCTCATCATTTTATCGCTTTAATACCTTCACAAAGCGCAAAATTTCAAAATTTTCTACAACACCTGAGATTCCCAGGCCGTCTCCGATCCAAGTACTGACCAGGCCCAACGTTGCTTAACTTAACAGATCGGACAAGATATCCTGTTTCAACGAATACTGTCGCTGATATCGCGAATGGAGACAAAGGAACATTAACACTCTTTGTTGAAAGCCAGACATCTTTGCAGTATATGTTCATATCGCCTTAACCCTAAACAACGTGCGCTCCATGAGGAAGCTAATTCTTGCAATCATAAACGGTACGAGCACCTTCCCCATCGGAGAAACGGAAAGTACTGAGCGCCAAATCATTTCGAAAGATGTGTTTCGACAGGTCGGTTGGTTGAAGAATATTGGGCGTCATCTAATCCTTTCCTTCCTAGTTTTTCGTTACTAATTTGTTGTGTCAACGTTGTAATTGCAAGTTCGTTGTTGTATTAATAAATTTATTGTATTAAAGATTCAATTACCCAAGTTTGAGGCACTACTACTCAAAGAAGCAGAAAGAACCTTCAGTTTTTGTCATGATTGAAGAAAATGGGCGACAAATACGACGGCATACATTAAATGTTACATTAATTGTTGTCCCACAAAATTGCAGGACGTTCCAAAATTACTTCAAGCCACAGTAGCCGAAACTCTGGGCCGAAACATTCAATTACCTCAAACTTGGGTAATTAAACCGTCAAATCTAACTTCATCATTTTCATATCATTGTCGTGCATTCAATAATCATCGGTTCCCATGCGTACAAAACAATCCATACACTAAATTTCATCATTTATCGCTT
>NW_018112249.1:0-839 GCF_000183805.2 Loa loa | reverse complement strand
GATCAGTCACTAATTAGTCGTGATGCAATATAGATCAGTCACTAATTAGTCGTTGATGCAATATAGATCAGTCACTAATTAGTCGTTGATGCAATATAGATCAGTCACTAATTAGTCGTTGATGCAATATAGATCAGTCACTAATTAGTCGTTGATGCAATATAGATCAGTCACTAATTAGTCGTTGATGCAACATAGATCAGTCATTTTTAATCATTCAAATAAAAGAAAAGAAAAGCCTAATTAGTTTAAATAGTTTAATTTCTGAATGAAACTGTTGCCAATATTCTATACTTTGTTTTAAAAAGTGAACATTGTATAAATATTTATATTCATTTCAAATTAATTTATTAATTCTATTCTAATCTCAATTCTATTCAAATATATATTATTCAAAAATTTGTTCATAACTATGTACAACAAATGTCGATGCTTTTATTAGAATAAACAAGAAAATAGGCCTAAGCTTTTGCAGGAAAAACAAAATTTTTGAATGACAAATAATTATGACATTGTCTGGGCTTAACAAAAGGTCATCGATTGAAGGCTAGGCCTAGCAAAAGGTCATTGATTGAAAGCTAGGCCTAGCAAAAGGTCACTAATTGCAAGGATAATTCAATGATAAGTTAAGAATTGTGAAATCCTAATAAAAGGCCATTCATCGAAGGATAATTCAATGATATGTTAATGATTGTGAAAAGCCTCGTAAAAGGCTATTCATCGTGAAATTGCTAATGGATAAATTAAGGCATGGAAAAAATGCGTAAACACACACAGGCAAACACACACATACACACATACACACACACATACACACACACATACTACGACACACATAC
>NW_018112248.1:0-839 GCF_000183805.2 Loa loa | reverse complement strand
TTTCCATATCTTCAATGATAATAATTACTAGCATAATTATTTGTTAAAATTTTAATTTTCAATAATTATTTGTTAAAAATTTAATCGATATTTTGTGAGTTATATGTCAAGACCTTAAATTGTGGCAAATTCTTTAAATCAATTATATTATGCCAGTTTAAAATTTTAAAACATTGAATTCTTTTTAGAGGAAAAAAAGATAAAACAAATGCAAAATATACAGTTTAAAATAAGAAGGCAAGAAGGAAGGAAAAAAGAAAGAAATAGATAAATTTGTTAAAGACAATTAATTAATCCAAATTAAGCAAACCGCCTTTGTTTCTTCTTCCCTCCTGCTAACTCAATCATTTTAATTTTAACCTATGATACATCACCGTTTTATACACCAAAATGATTTTGTTTATTTGTTAATATTGATATGATTTTATGAAAATTTCATTTTTAATATGCAAATTATATGTGTTATTTAAATGTCTCTTAACATTGATGGAATTTTATCAAAGTATCAAAGTACATTTATTACCTTGTTGTAATTTTATCTAGTGCAGTTATCGAGTTCTTAACATCGTAGATTTGAGCTTATTGGATCTTTAAAATTTCATTCTTGAATTGGGAATTTCTGTTTGTTCTGTGTTAAAACGTGTTATTTTCTAGTTATTCATTTTGTTCATGTAGTTGAGCATTGATGTGCGTTTTATACTAAATATGTCGACGAGCTAATAATGTATTTTGCGTGGCTGAACTTTATCCGTAGGAGATTTTTGAAAAATTAGGGAAGGATCAAAAAACTGCTTTGCCTTGACGAATATTCTTAACTGGATAGGAAATACATTCTCAAA
>NW_018112247.1:0-839 GCF_000183805.2 Loa loa | reverse complement strand
GAATTCCAATTTCGCGAAAGACCAAAGTATAAAAATTATCTATCCATGCAATCATCACTCATGTCTTAGATCTTTGTTTTAAATCACATCTGTTGAAATATTTAGAAAACCCACTCCCACTTTTTTCCGTATATAAGCTGGATTGAGTGTTTGTTCTGCACTGAAATGAAACAAAGATTCGATTTCATTTTGTATTTTACAGTATAAAAGAGCAAGGTAGAACTTCCCCGTTTAGAAGAGGGCTGTAAGAAAAATTGAAAACAAAAGAGTTTGATTTGTCGGGTTTGATTAGGAAGGGTTTGTTCTTAGGCACAGACAAATATTCTGAGAAGATATTCTTCGTTCGGTTCTGGAGGAAGTTATTTATTCGCAGAAGATAGTAGATTGTAATAACGCAAAGGATAGGAGTAAAATATTTATCGAAGAGAATAGAGGATACAATGTACCGTCCAGTCCTTGGTTGAATGTTTGAAAAGGAAAATGATGACCTTCCAGTGATAGCCTTGAGTATATATACAATTTTAATTAACACGATGAGCATATTTGGGGGCGTGGTTTATGACAAACATCACAAAAAAACTGTCAAAATCCGATTCCAACGAGAGGCTCTGTTTGCAACATCAAGCACTGCAATTAAGATCGGTTCTTAGACAAAGAAATTTAGCTTATGAGTGTGCTTTGTTTCGTAAAAAAAAAAGTGTTAACTTAAATAAAGATAACAAAGAAAAACGCATGAGACAATGAATTTGAGGAATGTAAAATTGGTTGAATGATTCATGACATTGCTACAATTTGTGTGATTGATTTGTACATTAGTTATTTAATCATTTTATTGAAGC
>NW_018112246.1:0-839 GCF_000183805.2 Loa loa | reverse complement strand
TTATGGCATAAAAGTAGTCTTGGCTATTGAATGAAATTTAAATTAAATGAAAGCACTTCATATAATAAAGTATAGCATTCATTATCATTTCATCCCATTATTTTCATTAATTATTCCTTATTATTAATGCAAAATTAGACGCCTTTTCACTACTTTTTAAGATCAGTAAAATAGCAATAATTAATAGTAGTAGCTATGAGTAATTTTAAAATAGTTCCGGATTTCTACCGGAATATGATCGATTCAGGTCTAATATTTTTTTGAAAGTATACATTCAAGAACAATTACAATTAATCTGTTTTAATTTTACTAAATTATTTAGAGTTAAAAAATTCAAAAAAAATGAATCCTAATGATTGGAAGAAAAAAAAAAAAGGGAAAAATATTTCGAAAAACTTTTCACTATTCAAAAAAAAAAGTTGACCTTCAGAAAAAAAAAAAAATGTCATTAACAATAAAACGGAAATTTAATGGATGCGCAAGTAGGATGTTTGAGAAATTAATTGAATGTATTAATAGTTTTAGTGCCAATGTATTAATAGTTTTAGTGTCACATTGTTATTAGTGTGTCACATTGTTATTAGATTATAAAATTTTTGCCAATTATTTTGTGCATTATCGTTATCATTTATCACAATTATTGATTACCATTGATGATAAATAAATTGATAAAAAATGATATATTATTGTATTGCTTATATGATATTTTAAAAATCGGGACAATTATGATAATTTTTAATATTTTATCCGGTTTAATTATGCATTCATAAAGTTTAACATATAGTCTTGAATATTTTATCCGGTTTAATTATGCATTCATAAAGTTTAACATATAGTCT
>NW_018112245.1:0-840 GCF_000183805.2 Loa loa | reverse complement strand
TTTTTTTTTTTTTTTTTTAACAATTCAAAGCTTAATAAGCTTTATTCATTAATTTCAGACGTTCATTAATTAAATTATATTACGATTATTGTAATCATTGACATAGTAGCAAGTAATTTTTCCTGTAATATTTATAGGTTACATAAATTTGAATATAAAAAAAGTGACGTATTTAAAATGATAAATAATATTACTTAAAATTTAATAATGTATAATATATGTAGATTGCAAATTATTAACAAAGTTTGAATGCCATCATATTAGTTTGTAAGAAAGTTCGAATCATTTTGTACTTTTATAAAGTTTGATGAAAAAAAAGGAAGAGAGAATTTAAATTTATTCAACCATATCAATTATAATAAATTTCAAATTTTTAAACTTTTTAATTTATTTAAAATTAATTTTCAACATTATTATTTCTTATGTTTATTTATTCCAGCCAATATAGCACTGAAATTATAAAAGGAATTTATATGCTTATAGATGAAATTGTAATTTTCTTCATTAATTTACGTATTAGCATATGGCTAATGCTTAAAAAATATCCAATAACATTGTATCAAAATCAAATTGAAAAATTACAAAAATGTTTTCAATTTACGCCTATTTCAAATTCTTTCAATTTTACTTCTTGCATGGTGTTAGTTTTGCTTTTTTTTTTCTTTATTTTTTTTAATTTTAAAATTTAACAAATACATCATTACTCAACAAATCATTACTTATTATCACTCAACAAATCATTACTTATTATCACTCAACAAATCATTACTTATTATCACTCAACAAATCATTACTCATTAATACTCGACAAATCATTACTCATAATTACCCAACAAATCA
>NW_018112244.1:0-840 GCF_000183805.2 Loa loa | reverse complement strand
AAACCACCAAAGAAACAACAATCCAGGGTCATACAAAATCACACAGCGAAACTTCGAGTCATTTTGCAATAAACCTTTCCCATAGGGTTGGTTTTGGTAGTATTCATTCATTTAGTTGCAAGACTTTTTCCTTTGGTTGTATTTTTGGTGCTGTATTTCTAATTAGCTACTTATATTGCTTATGTCACGATGATACTTTGTTAGGATGAAATTTAACCAAAGTAATCGTAGAATTTCATGACATGAATTTAATTGCAACTTATCGATGTAAATTTATCGATTGGTCTAAGGAATTTTGTTTAAGGTGTTTAAGGAATTTTAAATAGACGAAAGGAAATATTGCTCTCTAGTAGCCATTATAAATATGAAAGCAAAAAAAAGGGTGTTAATTTAAATTTTTCAAAGCATAAATCATTTTTGAAAAAATCATATTCTTTTGCGAGATATTATTTCGCATACTTTGATTTTTTAATTTTTATTACTTCTTCGTGCTTCTCTTTTTTCTACACAGTGAATGCATTCTTTTGTCATTTAATATAAAACATTCGAAAATTTTTGGGAATGAATACAACATATAAGATTCTCAAATTTATAAAAATCTTTAGGTAAATAGAAGAGAAAAAAAAAATTTTTTTAGACTCAGCGGTTCACCACCGGTTATTCACGGATCATAGATGATTCGCGAAGGCGCAGCACGGTGAGTAGAAAACAACCGGGAATTGCTCTTATCAATGTTTGGTAAACTAATATGTTAAAAGTGTGAATTAAAGTTTATTTCCAAATGAACAGAAATTGTTATTTTTGAACCTTATGTTGCCTTTGCTACAAATAAAAATATCA
>NW_018112243.1:0-840 GCF_000183805.2 Loa loa | reverse complement strand
GTTATAAAGCGAAGAGATGAATGAACAAACAAATCAGAGGGAATATATGAAACAAGTCAATGAAGTAGAAGAAAAAAACGAATAGTTGACATCTAATAAATCTTACTTTATGTATACGATCTGTTTTGGAAATACTTATAGGGATATCGTTATTATATATGCAGTATTCCAGCAAATCATATAGGACTAACAAGTTCTTTAAGAAATTATGCACAATATCATTTGTGATAAAAGTGAAGATTAAGAAGTCAATATGTGAACTAATAATATAGTTATATTTCGCTGATGCTTTCATTTGCAACATCATGAAGCTAAAGAGAAATTAGTGACAATAAAATATATAAAGCACTGACATTACTATTTTCGTTGTGCTATGCGAAGATTAACACCTGAATATGAATGGTTAACATTTTTCCAAATCCAAAATTTAAAACACCACGTAACGTTTCAGAGTGATAACGTAAGCATGATAATGACATCACGTAATTTCGAGGTATTCATCCATTCTTCTAAAACTCTGAAAACACCACCCACAAAAACAGAAACCATACGATTCCAGAAACCACCAAAGAAACAACAATCCAGGGTCATACAAAATCACACAGCGAAACTTCGAGTCATTTTGCAATAAACCTTTCCCATAGGGTTGGTTTTGGTAGTATTCATTCATTTAGTTGCAAGACTTTTTCCTTTGGTTGTATTTTTGGTGCTGTATTTCTAATTAGCTACTTATATTGCTTATGTCACGATGATACTTTGTTAGGATGAAATTTAACCAAAGTAATCGTAGAATTTCATGACATGAATTTAATTGCAACTTATCGATGTAAATTTATCGAT
>NW_018112241.1:0-842 GCF_000183805.2 Loa loa | reverse complement strand
ATTTTACTTCACTTCAACACATTTATTAATACTTAAATTCAAAATTATTACAGAGGAAAAAGGTATAGAAGTTAAATTTTACAAAAATTTTTAAATTTATAACAAAAAAAAAAACAAAAGAAAAAAGAAAGGATATGTTATACATTCATTAATTGCTTCTCATATATAATGTTCAGATTAGTTCAAATAATACTCTGTTTACTTTATTTTTTTTTAAAAAAAAAATGAAACTGATATTTATCAAGTATGAGATGAATCAAAAGAAGTAAACAAAATAAATCATATTTAGTAAATATGAAGGAAGCAAGACGAAAAAAAAAAAACACCCAATAATAGTTCTGTCAATTTTGCAATATTATTTGCATGAAAAAAAAAATACAAAATAAAAAGAAAAAATATGTATGTATATATATATACATGGAATAATTGAGAATTGAAAATTTCAGTAATTTTAATTGAATAAAATGACCAAAATTAGTAGTAATAAATAATTTTTAGATTAATAAATGTTTGTGACAAATGTTGATGTGACAAATAATAAAACAATTTTTCCTCGCCAAATTTTTTACTTCTTCAACATATAATTTTTATTCATTTAACTGTTAATTTACAAGTGGATAAAAAAAAAAAAAAGAAATAGGAAATTAATTTTGAAAAAAATTACTATTTTGATCAAAATTATAAAATATTCTACTGATTAATAATGCATTGTTTGTTTAAATAAGCATTCATAATTTAACGATACAATATAATTTTAAATTTTAATTTTTGTACAAAAAAAAAAAAAAGGAAAAAGAATGGGAATACTATCCAATTTATACTAATTATCATTATTGGGATTG
>NW_018112240.1:0-842 GCF_000183805.2 Loa loa | reverse complement strand
ATCGACGGGCGTTTTTACAACAACGGAGAAAGCAAGTGCGCATCTGAAGGGTGGTGCCAAGAAAGTCGTTATTTCTGCTCCATCAGCTGATGCACCAATGTTCGTAATGGGTGTCAATAATGACAAATATGATAAGGCCAACAATCACATCATCTCTAATGCTTCTTGCACCACCAATTGTCTGGCTCCTTTGGCTAAGGTTGAAGATTTCTTAATACAAACTAACATTTCTAAGTCTAGAAATTGTTTGAGAATTTTTGGAAAGTGACCTGAAATAGGGAGGTGGAATTAATGAGATGCTAATGTCACTTTTTTTGATGCATTTGATGCCCAAGACTTTTCGGAATAGATATGAAGAAAACGAGGTGAGAAACGTTGTTGATTACCTGTTAAGGATTTTACATCATACATTACAAATCAGACTTCTCTTTAGGTCATCCATGACAAGTTTGGAATCATTGAGGGCCTGATGACCACTGTACATGCAACAACGGCCACTCAAAAGACCGTCGATGGGCCGTCCGGAAAGCTGTGGCGAGATGGTCGTGGTGCTGCCCAAAACATCATCCCGGCAAGCACTGGTGCAGCGAAGGCTGTAGGAAAAGTAAGATTTGACACTAGGAACGCTCCATGAGCTTTTGTTTTAGTTCTTGCTGGAAACTTATGAAGACGAAAGTTGCATCTTTAAAGGTGATAACTTTAGGTCATTCCGGATTTGAACGGGAAAGCTTACTGGTATGGCTTTCCGTGTACCAACTCCGGATGTATCAGTTGTTGATCTCACTTGCCGACTGCAGAAGGGTGCAACTATGGATGAAATTAAGGCCGACTGTAAAGGAGGC
>NW_018112239.1:0-842 GCF_000183805.2 Loa loa | reverse complement strand
CATGAAATGGATAAAATACGGTGAAAATAAAAATCAAATAATTAATGGAAAATATTAAATTGGAAAAATGGAAAATATTAAATTTTAAAGTTTAATTTAAGTATTACAGGTGTACTTTTTTTTGCATTTAATTTTAAGCATAATTAAGAGTATAATTTCAAATCAATAATTTAAATAATTTATGAAAAATACGTAATTAAAAAGGTGAGAAAACTATGTGAAGTTGTTATGAGCTAACTTTTTAAATCATCCAAAAATGTATGATAATTGCATTTTGAAGCTATTAGTAATATTGTCGCATAAAATCAATTGGCGCATTAAGTCAACGGGCGCATTACGTCAGCGTAAAAAAAAAAAAAAGAAGGTGATAATAGGTGTGTACTTTTTTTTTGAATATATCACAAGTGACAAAAACAATTAAGAGAAAATGAAAGTTTGACATTACCATTGGTACTTGGATTATTTTCAACGAAATTTATTGATAGAATAAATTTCGTTTATTGATAAGAACTTCGAAATTTGTATGAAATCTGCTCAATTTTAGGATCCTAATCATATCAGTGTTACTAGAGATATGAAATTGATAAGGATGATATGAATGAAAAATATATTTAGGAGAAATATTCATAAATCAATGAAGTCATTTATTCCTAACCATAAACTTTTCTTATTTACTTTTCATTACTTCTCAGTAATAATAACACCATCCTTTTCATCCATCATTAGCAATATTATCTTCCAAAAAATGTTTGTTTGAAGTGTAAGGATAAACATGTTTCACGTGGAAGAATCCATTACGTGATATGAGCGTCAAGAATCCATTACGTGATATGAGCGTCAAG
>NW_018112238.1:0-842 GCF_000183805.2 Loa loa | reverse complement strand
TAGTTANATTGTGAGAGTTAAGTGTTAAGTGAGAGGTTAAGTGCATATTGTTAAGTGAATCACATCTCTAACCATTTTGTTAAATCTTATGTTGCAGTAGCTTCCAACAATGTTGAGGATAATCTCTTTGCAACTTTTTGATTAATTAATTTTGCTGAGTATTTCAAATTTATATTTGCTATCATCTTTAAATGCTATGACAAGGAGACGATAATCGGATGTTTATCTTATTTTACAGCGTATTATAACGACAAACAGCAGCATACCTTACTAAATATATTCAGTAAGGTAAGAGTAAATATTAAGACTTGAACTGTAAATTTCAAAATTAAGTTTTAATTATCGAATGGCATAGCGATAGTGATAGGAAGGCTATATGCTATTAAATGGGAACATTATCCGTTCAATGAATAGATTAAAATGGGAGACTTGCTACTGAAAATTGATGGAAGTCATTCGCTATATCCTTCATGTGATCTTTAGGGAAAAGATCTTTAGGGCGATCTTTAGGCGATCTTTCATGCGATCTTTAACTACAGTAAGAATTTCGAGAAATCGTTACTCTATTCGAAACGTTTCAGATTGATGCGATACTGATACTGGGGGCGGTACTATCAATTGTTATCAGCTGCGTAATGGTTACAATCGAAATTCGGAACTACAAACTGTATCAATTAGCTAAAAGCAAGCCTGTGAGACCGATTTTAACCAGGGAATTCTTGGAAAGAATACGAATTGAGCGTTACAACGTTAAGGGACGTGGTTTGTCATTTACTCGCATATAACTTTAAAATATTTCATGAATCATACATATGTCAAACTTTCATCTCCAAGATGACATA
>NW_018112237.1:0-842 GCF_000183805.2 Loa loa | reverse complement strand
ATAATAATAATAATAATAATAATAATAATAATAATAATAATAATAATAATAATAATAATAATAATAATAATAATAATAATAATAATAATAATAATAATAATAATAATAATAATAATAATAATAATAATAATAATAATAATAATAATAATAATAATAATAATAATAATAATAATAATAATAATAATAATAATAATAATAATAATAATAATAATAATAATAATAATAATAATAATAATAATAATAATAATAATAATAATAATAATAATAATAATAATAATAATAATAATAGTAATAATAATATGCATAAGCATTAAAGCATAATTTCCACCAAAAAATATATTGATCGCTGGAAGGATGCGTCATTCAAAAATATTATAGGTTTTTTTGATGCATATTATTCCGGCAGCAGTATTCAGAAGGAGCTAAAATGCCAAAATGCCATATTTGGAATCATGAAAAGATGACCATAGATCAGTGGACAATTTTCGTAAATGGCGACAGAAGCCGTTCAAGCAAGAACATCAACACTAGTATCCGTTATTAGCAGATATACAAGCATGCAAAGTAAATAGCATGCAATCATCCAGAAACATTATTCCCCTCTTATTGTCAATCTCATTTAAAATTTCGAGTTTTAACATCCAAACCTAAAGGAAACAAAACTTTTGAAAGGCTTAGGCAAGAACAGCTTCATAACCGAATGATATCAATAAGCATGTACAACACAACCGAAATTACACCACATACACATACACATACATCCACATGCACACACACACACACACACACACACACACACACACACACACACACACACACACACACACACACACACACACACC
>NW_018112236.1:0-842 GCF_000183805.2 Loa loa | reverse complement strand
CGATACTTTTTCCGCTGTGCTACATAAATAACAATATTAATGGGCTAACATGGAACAGTTGTGTGGTCGAGCAGTTCTTGATCTTTTCTAATCATTTGATGCTGGAATAAAAAGGATGAAATTATTTGAAAATATTATATGTATAAAGGGATAAAATTTTGTAAAAGAGTTAAAATGAGAAAAACGAAGACATTATCAATTTGTTATTGACCTTATTTGCCTTCTCCTATCATGTCGTTTTTTTTTTTTTAACTATATTATTCCCGATATATTCTCCCGATTGTCCTCCCAAAAATGAATTAGTAGTTAGTATCAGAATGCAATTATATTCATTGAAGAGTTACAACAAAAAGGCCTTGAACGAAATGTTGAATATTTTCCTGATTGAATGAAATGATAGAAATTTTGGTTGTTATAGAAGTTAGAAAAATGTTAATTGTAAATAATGGGAAAATGAATATGGTTGGAGGAGGTGGAAAAAATGTGAGCTGAGATGAAAATTTGTCGTATTGTCGATTTTTTTTTTCTTTTATTTTACATGCACAGGCTAATAGGTTGAATAGAAAATGAATAAATTAGGTTTGAGAGAATACACTGATAGGTAAAAGTTATGGATAATCTAATGAATATGTGCTAGATAATTATCATCATTATTATTGTCATCATCGTCATCATCATTAGGCTTGATAGAATAACTGATAGGCAAAAGTTATGGATAATCTAATGAATATAAGCTATATAATTATCATCATTATCATCATCGTCATCATCA
The DNA here is from genome assembly GCF_000183805.2 of Loa loa. Classification (NCBI taxonomy): domain Eukaryota; kingdom Metazoa; phylum Nematoda; class Chromadorea; order Rhabditida; family Onchocercidae; genus Loa; species Loa loa. The sequence continues at coordinate 70 of NW_018112236.1, read as the reverse complement.
TTAGGCTTGACAGAATAACTGATAGGACAAAAGTTATGGATAATCTAATGAATATAAGCTAGATAATTTT
>NW_018112235.1:0-842 GCF_000183805.2 Loa loa | reverse complement strand
GGTATGGAATAATGGAGAAGTATTGGAACTGACTTCTGTATGGGACGTATTTGGAAATTGTACAATGGAAGGTGTCTTTTATGGTAATTGATCTCTTTGAACTTTTTATCATATATCTAATTAATGCTTTTGGTGCAGTTTCTACCAAACAGAGAAAAACATGCAAAGATTAAAGTCATTAATTAATAGATGCTAAATTACTTCCATGCAAAGTTATCAGTTAAGTCGTGATGACAGCAACGGTAAAATAAACTGTTGAATTTTAAGGTCTTTCTATCATTTAAACATTGATAAAGAGGAAATGCGAAAAACAGATTGATAAAAGAGCACGACTGAATCGAATGAATTGGCCGATCTACTCATATCTTCTTTCGTCCTACTAATAAGTTAATATTCACTTTAATTAATTGTGGGTTGGCGAATTAGTAGAAATTGTGTCGTTTAAAAACTCACATTACTATTTTCAACTTGACTTATGCAACGGTTCTCATTATCAAGTTGATATTTTAACAGATGGAGATAATACATACAAATCGATCTCATTTAATTCAATTAATTATGATAAAGAATTAAAACACAACCAAACTGTGAGCAAAAAATTGCAACAAAAAAGACAGTATCTTCAAGATAAATGCTGTAGTAAAAAGAGGTGTGAAAAGTCATTTCTCAGAAGATTTTTATCGTTTTTGGCGCTTCCTGACATCATTTGAATGTTTGCGCGGAAAAAATGATTCATGACAATTGGAAAAAGATGAAAGAATGACTAAAATTAGTAAAAGTCAACTTTAGTTTTTCCCTTTGCCATTTAAAATATCCTCAAAATAATATTCGAAATTGAAATT
>NW_018112234.1:0-842 GCF_000183805.2 Loa loa | reverse complement strand
AGTGTAGAGAGAGAGAGAGAGAGAGAGAGAGAGAGGAGGAGAGAGAAGGAGAGAGGGAGGAAAGAAGAGAGAAAGTTGCTGCTCATTGCTCTATCCTTTACGGTTTTCGATTTAAACGACTTCATAGTTCAATTCCATTAAATATATCTTTACTTTTTCTTCCATATATAATTTCCGATTATTATTTCCAATTTTCATGAAATTCTTTTTTTTTCGGTCCATTTAAAAAAAATATGCGAAAATTTCAATTAATATTAATACTCATTTGTAGTAATAAAATTATCAGTTTTTTTTCTTTTTTTCAGTAAACTATTTTTCAAATTTTATTGAAATTTGAAAAATTTAAAATAATTTTGGTAAGAAATCTTTAAATGATACAAATATCAATGATAAATAATAACAACAAAAAAAAATGATATGATAAAATAAATATTGTTAAGTTATTCAAAGTGTTAAGCATTATCAATAAATCATTGAATTTGATGAAATAAACCAGTGATAACTTCTTATTCATTAAAATACTTTTTATTCAAGTTAATAAGTAAAAATTGATTATCAAATTTTCAAGTGAAAAAATTAATAAATTACTTGATATAATCACTTTCAAGAGTTTTATATTGTATCACTGATATGATAATTAATTCTAAAGTCAAGCATTATCAATAAATCATTGAATTTGATGAAATAAACCAGTAATAACTTTCTTACTCGTTATAATACTTTTTATTCAAGTTAATGAGTAAAAATTGATTATTAAATTTTCAAATAAAAGAAATTAATAAATTACTTGATATAATCACTTTCAAGAGCTTCGTGCTGCATCACTGATATGATAATTAATT
>NW_018112233.1:0-842 GCF_000183805.2 Loa loa | reverse complement strand
AAAATTCAAATTGAAAAAAAATATATTAATTTTAGAAAACGAATTATTTTTGTTTTGCTGTTTTTAATAACAAGAAAAGCATTTTATTTACTTAATCTATTAGATAATACCATTACTCCCTATATTATCGAATTTTTGCACCAGGTGTTTCAAAAATTGTCAAAATTTCAGATAACATTCCAGAAGTTCTGAAAATTATCAAATTATATTGCAGAAATTTTAAAAGATTTTCCAAATCGGCTAAAAAATTCTGAATGATATTTTAGCAAATTTGAAAATTTCATAAGATATTTCAAAAATTTCAACAGATATTCCAAAAGCACCAAGAATTCGAATGGATTATTTTATCAATTTTAAAACTTTCAAAAAATGCTGCAAAAATTTTAAAACTATTACATAAAATAAATTTACAAAAATGATAATAATTTGAACAATATATTTCTTTTATATTCAAGACATTCTTTCATATTTTTTTTTTTTCATGAAACATGAATTATTCCAAAATTTATTCATGCTTCATATAATTTTTGGCAAATAATGAAGAAAAATTTTGCTAATTCAAGTGTTATTCATCCTTCATATAATTTCGAGAAAAAGCGGGAAAAAAAAAAGAAATTTCTTGCAAAAATTTATTACAAATATATATATATATATATATTTCGACGAATTTATACATATTTTTTTATTCAATTTATTACAAATATTAAGGTAAATAAATGAATTGTTTATATATAAAAATATGATTTATTATATCATATTGTTCATTTTGATGAATTGCACACATTTCCTGTAATTTATTTTTTTTTTTTTTTTCATTCTCTCCCTGTCCTTTTTCTTCCTCT
>NW_018112232.1:0-843 GCF_000183805.2 Loa loa | reverse complement strand
AATTCATCATTAACATTATCAAATCCATCTTGCGATAAATTTATCATTATCAAATTCATCTTGTGATAAATTTATCATTATCAAACATATCTTGTGATTTGTCATTATCAAATCTGCCCTGTGATAAATTCATCATTATTATTACCAAATCCATCTTGTGATAAATTTATCATTGTCAAATTTGTCTTGTAATAAATTTATTATTATTGTTATCAAATTCATCTTGTGATAAATTTATCATTATCACTACCAAATTTATCTTGTGATAAATTTACCATTACCATTATCAAATTCATCTCGTGGTAAATTTATCATTATCATTACCGAATTCGTCTTATGATAAATTTATCATTACCATTATCAAGTCATCTTTCGGTAAATTTATCATTATCATTATTGCCCTTATTGTTATCATTAATACTATTTATTATTACCGTAAAATAACGAAATAAAAATCGATGTTAAAATATCTTATTATGAAGCAAATTTTGAAATAATTATGTAAATGTAAAATTATGATAACTATAGATGATAAGACTGCTGTGAAAAAATTCTTATCATTATAATGACAAAGTGATCATTTTAATTGATACTTATACATTTGATTGATTAAATTACAGGAATTTCAATCTAAGCATAATGTAGAATATATTATTGTAATAACTGTAGCAGTTATCATTGTCCTATTATTTAAAGTTTTATCAAATAAAGGAAGCCATTCAGTGTTTCCCTTTTTTTCTAGTATTACAGTCTATTATTATTATTATTATTGTTTATTATTATTATTATTATTATTATTATTATTATTATTTATTATTATTATTATTATTATTATCATTATTA
>NW_018112231.1:0-843 GCF_000183805.2 Loa loa | reverse complement strand
CGACATTTGAGGTTGACACTATATCGATATTTGGGTTGACACTATATCGACATTTGGGGTTGACACTATATCGACATTTGGGGTTGACATTATCGACATTTCACATCATCTGGGAATTTCTTATCTTCTGGTATAGAGTTTTGCATCATTTCCACGAACCAATCCTTAAATTTAGTAATACTTTCAGGCAGAGGAATATCCACACTGCTTCTCTTTCTTCGTCAAATTCTGCGCTACATTTATTTCTTTGCTTCGTTATCCCTCGTTACCCTAACCTCTTCTTTTTGTCTCTTCTAAGCTGATTGTCTCTCCTTCAAGCCAAATGTTGGTGCATGATGATGTTGAAATGCAATACAGTAATGATGGAATATTACTGTATTTCTTTTTTTTACAGTAATTAATCTATAACCATTTAACTTTACCATATTTTGTTATTGTTGCTCAAATTTGACTTTTTATCATTTTTACAAAACTTCCCTTATCATCACAATTCAGTAGCAATACTGAGCATATAAATTGTGAGATTAAATAAAAAAAAACAAAAAAAGAAAAAGGAAGAAGGAAGAAGGAAGAAAAGAATTGTAAAAAAAAAGTAATTCTTTTCAGTATAGCATAAAAATAGGTCTGTCTAAAGAGTATAAAATAATAATTATCAGTTATATTACTATAAATTGCAAAACAAATCCCTCAGATTTTGGCGACAGAAAACAAAACAAGGATTACACCGAACTGCACTGGAAAGTTATGAAGAACTTCAAAAATAAAAAAAAGACTTTATATTAGTATTTAGCAAGTTTGCGCTGCAGTATGGAGTTACTAGACCGATGCAGCTATAAAGTGAGT
>NW_018112230.1:0-843 GCF_000183805.2 Loa loa | reverse complement strand
CGAAATAAAAGTGTAAGAGGAACTGATGAAAAGAGCAAAAAAACCCGCGAGAAATCGGGATTTTTTTCTTTTTTTTTAGGTAACTTCAGATTTTCTTTAGATTTAGATTACATTAGAAGAAATGGAAAGATTGGAAGAAAAAGGATGATTGGTACGGATATGAAAAGCATAATAATATTCTAGTGAATTTAAAGTTGGAAATTAAAAAATTATGCAACAAAAAAAAAAAACGAAAGAAACGAATATGTAAATGAAATGAATGAATTTTTTTGTAGATTATGAAAATAAAACATGAATATTATTTACATGATCAATAATAATTTAAATGATTTTTATTTTTAATTCTTTGTCTTCTTTTTAAGATTACTTTTTTTTTCCTTTTCGATTATTGAATTTCAATTACTTTTATTTTCTTGTTTTAATCAAATCTTTTTTTTCTTTTTTTTTTTATCAATAGATAATACAAACCGTAATGCTGCTTTACGTCGTGCTACAGTAAGCAAACTGTTCGGATACCAAAGCAAATACATTATCACTTATAACGTACAGAACCTGAAAATCAATAGATGATTATCCTAACTATTGTTTTACTTTGTTTTTTTTTTTTTTTTTTTTCACCAAATAATTAAATATCAAATAATATCAACAATAAACATGACAGATTTTATTGATTATGAGAATTTTAGAAAAATGAAAATTTATGAGAAAATTATTCGTTTCAATTTTAAACACATACGGTAGATATTGTAAAGTAAATAAATGATGAAATATAAAAGTTGAAGTATTCGTTTATTATATATTTGTAATATATGAATAATATACCTTTTTTTTTTTATTTTTTTT
>NW_018112229.1:0-843 GCF_000183805.2 Loa loa | reverse complement strand
ATTATTATTATTATTATTATTATTATTATTATTATTATTATTATTATTATTATTATTATTATTATTATTATTATTATTATTGTCATCATTATTGGAATAGGGATCATTATTTTAGAAGAGATATCACTATCAGAACAGGTATCACCATCATTAGAAGTATCACTATCAGTTCATTATAATTAGAAGCATCACTATCAGAACAGGTATCACTATCAGAACTAGTATCACTATCAAAACAGATAGCACTATCAGAACTTTGAAAGTTGTCACTATTAAAATAAGTTTTATTAAAATTTTAAAGCAAAAGAAAAAAAGGAAAAAAACAAACTTTTCTGATACTTTTCGACAAATGCAATTCGCTTCTTCATTAATTGTACCTTTAGCAATAATTTTTAATGTTCTTTTTTTCCCATTACATATAATTCTCCATAGAACAATACTACCATTCTGTAATCAAATTTCATCGCATTTTTTTTTTTTTTTTGCAAACTAATTTATGCAAATTAAAACATACATTAAAGTAAACAAATAAATGGTTAAATTTTCAAATTTCCATAACAAATAATTATCATCTTTCATTGAATTATATTTCATACCTTTTCAACAATGCATATTTTCAATTCATTTACACTCCATAACATACATTTTACCATATCATTTGGTATATTTTCAATAGGAAGTGAAAAATCTGAAGATGAATCGTGATAATATTATTGATAATAAGAATCATGATAATATTATTGATAATAAGAATCATGATAATATTGGTTGATAATAAGATTCATGATAATATTGTTGATAATAAGAATCATGATAATATTGTTGATAATAAGAATCATGATA
>NW_018112228.1:0-843 GCF_000183805.2 Loa loa | reverse complement strand
CCCAAAATACACATTTGATTAGTATTCTTCACTTGATTCCTCTCCCGGTGTTATCATCTTTTACAAAAAAAAAAAAAAAAAAAGTAAATTCTTTCACTAATGTTTAACAAAATAAAGTGTTACATGCATGTCAGATACATTCAGTGTTTCATGACGTCAACTGTATTGTCAACACTTTGCATTTAGTTGTATCCATGATTTTTTAACACAACATTTCAATAAAATTTATCTCTTTTTGTTGTATGTCCACGCGAAATATCGTAATACCGTGGTTTTTTTAAAATGTGATTTTTTTGCGTGCTTCAACATAGGAATACATGAACAACGCACGAATACTGCACGCAACGCACCTGATTTGACGTGTTGCTTCCATTACTGATGATTTTCAAGACATGGACACTATATAGTACTGCACTGAAATTTGACGTATTGCACATGTCACAACGAGTTCTGAGCTAATATTTATCATGTGGACAGAATATGGCGTAATTTTCTCATACAATAAACAGAATATTCCAGTAATTGAACGGGAATAAAGTACGGTAAATAGTGCATCAACAATATGGGTTAAGGATTGTTCTAGAAAACAAGAAATAACTTCAGGATAAACACTAACGATCTAGTTAACGAATAAATTGAACCATTTTTGTTATCTTAAATCATAAATCTTTTTCAGATAGCTATATAAACGGCCACATTTGATGTGCACTTTTAATATCATCAACAAATACGATGCAAACTTTTAAATTGGAAAAGCGCAAAACCGTAAAGAAGTACTTAAATGAATATATTGATTTTTTTACCAATATGTAAATTTTCTCTTCGTAAAAAAGTTTGCTGTTA
>NW_018112227.1:0-843 GCF_000183805.2 Loa loa | reverse complement strand
ATTATTATTATTATTATTATTATTATTATTATTATTATTATTATTATTATTATTATTATTATTATTATTATTATTATTATTATTATTATTATTATTATTATTATTATTATTATTATTATTATTATTATTATTATTATTATTATTATTATTATTATTATTATTATTATTATTATTATTATTATTATTATTATTATTATTATTATTATTATTATTATTATTATTATTATTATTATTATTATTATTATTATTATTATTATTATTATTATTATTATTATTATTATTATTATTATTATTATTATTATTATTATTATTATTATTATTATTATTATTATTATTATTATTATTATTATTATTATTATTATTATTATTATTATATTATTATTGTTATTATTATTATTATTATTACCATTGTTATTATTATTATGTAATTTAATTAATTTTTGAAAATTCAACTATTGTGTACCATCAATCGATAAGAATTAATTATGAAAATTTTATCGTCTTTTTCTAAATTTACTTTTGCTAAAACAAAATAGAGTGTGGTAACGTCTGAAAGTGGTCCAATGGAGTGGTGCACATCGTTCAAAGTGGATGTATTCGATTTAAATTTGGAAGGACGTCGAACCATACATCTTAATGATTTATTCGATTTTGGTGATTATCTTATACATGTCTATGCTCTTGATAGTAATACACTTATTGTATTGGATTACAGTCATCGTCAAACAACACTACGACAACGAATTATTAAAGTAAGAAAATTTTATTTGCTTTGTAACAAATGTTTAATTCATAACTTGTTCTTTTTTATGATTATTCTGAAAAAACCAATCTAGTAAATCG
>NW_018112226.1:0-843 GCF_000183805.2 Loa loa | reverse complement strand
TATATAGTATATATATATATATATATATATATATATATATATATATATATATATATATATATATATATATATATATATATATATATATATATATATGTATATACATATATACGTATATACATATATATGTATATATATATATATATATGTATAAGCATACGAGACACCACAGGAACCGTGGCGCCTTACGGAAACAATATCCCTATCTCCGGCTGAACCGATTCCAGGGAATCCATTCTTTAACCAGAAAAGAGAAATCTGGCTCAGGCTTCCATCAATGTCTCAAAGTTCATCTGCGTTACCGCGCTATATATGTATGCACATATACGTATATATATGCATATATGTATATATACATTATATGTATATATATATATATATATATATGTACATATATATATGCGTATATGTAGCGCCACTTTGTATTTTTTCTAAGAGCTGGAAGAAGCAAATCATTGAGAGAAAACAGTAAGCTGATATAAGCAATGGTAATACTAAACTAGGCGGGATAATATGGCAGGAGAGTTAAGAGTCTGAAAAAGAGGAAGGAGATGAGAGCTTATTAGCAAGAGGAACTTTTCCTGAATTTTTCTTGAACTTCCTCTTGAAGAGGAAGAGGAAGTTCGAGATGAATTGGGTCACTAGGTTCGATGACCACCAATTATTATACTTATTCCTTCTCTTGGCATAATTGCTGAAGTAACATAAGTGATGAATGAAGTGATCGAGATTGAAATTTCACAACCGCTTACAAAAGGAGATTTAATCAAACAAGTTACTGTAATTGCATAAGTGATGTTATTTGGCCACTCAATACTTATCATGCACTAATTTAACAAAACA
>NW_018112225.1:0-844 GCF_000183805.2 Loa loa | reverse complement strand
TATTATCNCTTTTTTTTTTTTTTTTTTATTCCATCATTTGTGAATGCATTTAATAATTTGTTATTTTTAATTTAAAATAATTTCATTTATTCATTTATTAATTATAATTCTAATTTATCAATTTCTATTAATTTCATATTATTGGACTTATCGAAAAATTCATTGTAATTACAATATAATTTGTTAGTTTTCAATTTGAAATAATCGTATTAAATATTTGTTAAATATTATTAGCAAAAAAAAAAAAAAAAAAGAAATTTCAGATGATTGGTTCATTTGCCATCTTTTTATCAACTATAATTTCCATTATCTTTGCACATTCTTCACATCGGAATCATTTCAGAGTATGTAATGAACTTTTTACAGTATCAAAAATAATGAAAATAAAACGGAAAGCAAAAAAAGACAAATAAAGAAAAATGATAATTTTTGTTTTTCTTTTGCTAAATTACTGCTAATTAATTACTCGTTTCATTAGCTTCTATTATTTTTTACCTAAAAATTTGCATGGATATCGATTCTTTTTTTTTTGTTAAAAAAATATTAAATTATAAAATTTTCAGGGGAAAATACAACATATTCCATCAAAAGCAAAAGCAGTTGCAGTTTTACATGGTGATATTGTTAATGGAATTATTTACTTTCAACAAGTAATTTATTTCCAACAAAATACAAAAATTAATCAATTAATGGAATTCATTTTATTTTAAAATAATTCATACAATTACTGTGAATTTTTCCCTTTTTTCGAATGATATTTTAACAAAAGTTTAATTTTTATTTTTGTTTTGTTTTACAATTATTAGAAAACATTTGGTATAGAGAAGATTGATAGGTAAAAAAC
>NW_018112224.1:0-844 GCF_000183805.2 Loa loa | reverse complement strand
CTACTACACAACAACACAACAACAACAGCAACAACAACAACAACAACAACACTACTACTACTACTACTACTACTACTACTACTACTACTACTACTACTACTACTACTACTACTACTACTACTACTACTACTACTACTACTACTACTACTACTACTACTACTACTACTACTACTACTACTACTACTACTACCGCTACTACTGCTACTATTACTACAACTACAATTCAAAGAAAGACAAAATATCATATAATAAAATTATTGATTAAAAATTTTTACCTTATATGTGTTTTGTTTTAATTTTTGTTGACATTAACATTCATTTTATGCTTACCTTAAAAGAATAAAAATTGTATTAAAATATTTAATTCCATTTAATTTGCATATTTAATGGATTTGATTTTGTTGCTTTTGCATACTTACTTATTTATTGAGTTTACTTATAGATTTTGCTTTTTGCTTTTCTTTCAAAAATTTTTTGCCCTTAGTTGACTTTGACTAATCATCATTATCGTTAAATGTCTTTTCCTTCTTTTCTTTTCTTTTCTTTCTTTCTTTCATCTTTTTACCTCCATCTTTTTTATTATATTTTAGCTTTTCATATAGAAAGAAATAGTAGCTGAGCATTTTCCTCTTAATAATTCATCGTAATCGTTTGTGGCAATTCCATCTTTTCCATCACTTCAATTTTTCAACAGTAGCAATATCAGTCATGTAAAATGGACTTCCTAAACATCATCTCCTTTTTTCTCTTTCTCTTTCTCTCTCTCTCTCTCTCTCTCTCTTAAGGTGACAAAATGTCATTTCAATTCATCGTTCTCTTAATAACTTTTCTTTTCATTTTCTTC
>NW_018112223.1:0-844 GCF_000183805.2 Loa loa | reverse complement strand
TATATATATATATATATATATATATATATATATATATATATATATATATATGAGAAATTCGAAATTGTTTTGTTTTTACAATAGAGCAGACAATACATCCTCTTCACATATCTTCCACGACTGAACTACAAACAACGACATCTTCGCATATCCGCCACTACTGGAGAGCAAACTACAACATTCTTTCTATTCGCTAAATACATTTCCTGTAACACATCCTCAGCTCAAACATCTATTAACTAACCGAGTCAAATTATTATCGAAGGCGACGATAAGGGATTTATTAGTTGATCATATTGTCGTGATCAATAAAAAAAGGGTAGAATAAGAAGGTGAGGAAGATTGTTATTGTTCGTTGTAGAAGCAATTAAGTTTTGAAGGAATGAATTACAGTGTATTGGTTCTTGTGTGTTCGAAAAGTATTGCAGTTTGTCCTTTATTATCGTCCGGATACAAATACAACAGAAATGAGTTTAAACTAATTCCAATTTCAATAAAATGACGTCCAGATTAATAACAATAGAATAATGAGAGAAATTTGTAAGTAGTAATTAATGAATTAGGAGAAAATAAAGGGTGAGTTGTGTGAAGCTGAATGCCGACTGATGGGTTTTTAATAACAATGAATGTGTGTTAGGATTTCTTATGTTTATATAAGGAATGTGTGAAGCGAAACAATCATAACAAATTGACGTATCCTCAGAGCCGCCAGAGAAATCTAAATATCTATATTAACTTATATTAAAAACAAGAAATCTAAATATCTATATTAACTTATACTAAAAACAAGAAATCTAAATATCTATATTAACTTATATTAAAAACAAGTGGCTTCAATCACGAT
>NW_018112222.1:0-845 GCF_000183805.2 Loa loa | reverse complement strand
CGTTTTTTTTTTTTTTTGAAGTAAGATTGTTAATGTCAGCTAGGAAATTGTCTAATTTTTCCTTAAATTATTTTAATTATTTTATTATTTCAAATTTTAAGGAGTAATTTTTTTATGCCATAACTTTCTAATGTCATATTTTGTTGTCAAAAGTTTTGGAAATTTTGTGTAATAGGTACAATCGAATATTGATTGAGGACAGTTTATTTGATAGATGGAGAAATACAAGAGTATTTTCCAGAGAGAATATTAAATGTAAAATTGATCAATAAATTGGTTGAATTGATTGATTAAGTTGAAGCGAACAGTTCCTTAAGTAATTTTGGTATATGCTATTGAATGAGTTATTGAATAACTGAATTGTAGAATGACCATTTATAGAATGACCTTTCATAGAATGAGTTACTTATGTGGAATAATGAGTTATGTGAAATGACTTTTATGGAGTGACCCCGTTGTAAAATGACTTATGTGTAATCCTCCCCTATGTTCGTCTTCGTCCGTATCCCATATATAGTGGGAGATTGTTTACAACAATCCAAGAAGTTAAAATTGATTAATCTCAAGATGACCCGAAGTTCTTTGTAATATGCCAACATTGACCCCGTACAATATACCGTTTGAATTTGATAATCAATATAAGTTGATTTAATATCGACATTATTTTTATATTAAAAATATTTCGATTTTTACCAACACATTTCTTTGTACCAAGTATCAAAAAATTATTATGCAAATGTGTGAGGTCGAAGTGCATTCGAACAGCTGATACTTTACTGTGACATAGATTCATAGGGAGAGAGAGAGAGAGAGAGAGAGAGAGAGAGAGAGAGAGGAGGAAGAAG
>NW_018112221.1:0-845 GCF_000183805.2 Loa loa | reverse complement strand
CAAATTCCAAAAGGATATAATGAAACTTCAGCACTGGCGACAATTCATAATGAGAAGGAAATTCCTTAATAACGAAGAAGGGAGAAAATAAAACTAAAAGACCATGTACATTTTGTAACCAAGATCACTGGGACAGTGAATGCCGAGTATATCCAACTGTGAAAGCTTGAATGAAACGTCTCAAGGAAATAAAGAAATGTATTATTTATCTAAAGACACAGCAAGGCGAAGAATGTAGAAGAAAGGTAAAATGTTTTTACTGAAAAGCTGCTCATAACAGTGCGCTATGCGAAAAAAGAAATCAACTACATCAGAGCAAAACTTCAAGTCTTAACATGAGCCAAACAAATGAAGAAATCAGCAAATCGGAAGATTGTTCGATTAACTACAATCCGACAATGGTGGCTCAAACGAATGTGATAACGAAAAAACAAAGTAAAGAAACTCTGCTATTATGCAAGGAAATAACTGTATTTAACCCATTATTGCCAGAACGAAAAGAAGATGCCTTGGCATTATTTGATATTGGGTCACAGTTATCGTCCATATCAAAAGAACTAATTCAACGACTAAACTTAATAGAAGCTGATGAACAAGAATTAAAACTAGCTTCTTTCGGCATTAAGAATCCTAAGCCACGCATAATCACTCAAACTTAACTTAATATAAAAATTGATGCAGATGAGACCATCCAAAATGAGACCATCCAAGCGCCAATGTAATCGAATATTTAACTAATAAATTACATGTTGTCAAAATACCAATAGCCAACCATACAATGAATCTAAAAAATTATTGGAAACGACCTGACATCTTAATCGGAGCAGATCATTTCTTTAAATTTG
>NW_018112220.1:0-845 GCF_000183805.2 Loa loa | reverse complement strand
CCATTTCCGATATATGTTGCTTCTTACATTCAAGTTTTTTTTTTTCCATTTCCGATATATGTTGCTTATTTATGGGAAGTTCAATGTTGTATTAATTCGATCACCATTCACATTTCCGGCAAATGTCAGGAATTATGAATGAAACTAATTTAACGAATCATTTATTAAACTATTTATTAAGTAACTGATTTATGGGGGAAATGTGCAGAATTAATTATTTATCAGGAATAGAATTGACAAATTTAATGCATGAATTTTTGAGTAATATATGGATGAAGGAAAGATGACAATAATTAATTATTTTACAGTATTATATCAAAAATCATTCGAATTAAATCATTTATTATCAATTTGCAATGAATTTCTACAATTATTGCTTACTTTTTTTTATTCTTCAAATAATGGCCAAAATGATAACGAGTATTTCAATTCATGTTCAACCCCAAGAAATTTCAGTTATTATTGGAAAAGATAAAACTATTCAATTTTATACTACGTAAGTCTATTAATTACATTTATCACTTTTACAGTATTTTACGTTAAATGGAATAGATTGAATTCGACTAGGTTAGGTAAATTTGTTAAATGATAGCATAATGATAAAGATCAAATGAAAAAGTTAGTAAAGGTTAAAAGATGTAATATTTTGACATATATGATATATCATAGTAGAAATTTAATCTGATAAGATTGGATTGTTTAAATACAATTCATATATTCTAAATGATTATTTAATTTAAAATTCATTTCTAATTTAACATTATTGTTAGTTCTTAAATGTGTAATATTTTTGTTTTTAATTTTTTACTTGTTATTATGTATTTTATTTCCATATCTTTAGTGAT
>NW_018112219.1:0-845 GCF_000183805.2 Loa loa | reverse complement strand
TATTAATTGAAATATAAACGGATAATAATTAATATTAATTGAAATATAAACGGATAGTAATTAATATTAATTGAAATATAAACGGATAATAATTAATATTAATTGAAATATAAACGGATAATAATTAATATTAATTGAAATATAAACGGATAATAATTAATATTGATTGAAATACAAACGAATAATAATAATTAATATCGGTTGAAATATAAACAGATAGTAATTAATATTAATTGAAATATAAACGGATAATAATTAATATTAATTGAAATATAAACGGAAATACATACAAATAGTAATTAATATTAACTGAAACATGAACGAATAATAATTAATATTAATTGAAATATAGACAAATAGTAATTAATATTAACTGAAACATAAACGAATAATAATTAATATTAATTGAAATATAGACAAATAGTAATTAATATTAATTGAAACATGAACGAATAATAACTAATATTAATCAAAATATAAACAAATAGTAAGTAATGTTAATTGAAACATAAACGAATAATAATTAATCTTAATTGAAATGTAGACAAATAGTGAGCAATATTAATTGAAATATAGACAAATAGTAATTAATATAAAATTAATATTACTTAGTTATTTCTTTTTATTATCAAATATAATTTTAACTTTTTTGTTCTTTTTTCGAATTTTTTAACAATTAATTTGATAATAAATTATATAATACAACATTTTATCAATGAATGAAACATATACATGATTTTGCACATAAATTTGTTGTTCATTTTGATAAAAGCTTTATTAAATTACCCTCTCTCTCTCTCTCTCTCTCTCTCTCTCTCTCTCTCTCTCTCTCTCTCTCTCTCTCT
>NW_018112218.1:0-845 GCF_000183805.2 Loa loa | reverse complement strand
TATATATATAATATATATATATATATGCCTGGATGCGCACTGGCATCCACTGATACTTCTGATTGGATATTCGAATGCCCGAAATGTTTGAGGAAAATGAAGGGTCTGCTGGACTACAGCCTTTACAAGACTCAGATGCTGAGCTCATCAGGATTCCATTGGTAATGCTATTGTGAAGTGTGGCATCATGCATCATTCTGAACATGTGGATCTTACGGTGACAAATGAAAAAAGTACTAATCGAAAGTGTTTTCCTTGAGCAGCTTCAAAAATCGTTAAATTCCAGGAAATTTTACAAACAAATGAGAAACTGCTGCCTTGTTGGAACTGAAAGATTGTTGATTGAAGCTTCAGGGACAGCCGTCATCTTAATTAAATGGCAGTTCCAACCCAATCAGACATCTCTCGCCTTTCTTTTCTCCTTCTTTTTTCTATTTCCACCTTTTACAATCCTACTCTTTCTCCCCGTTCCCGTTTCTCTGTTTCTCTGAATCACAACCATTTAAAATCCAAAAAGGCGCATAAAACCAAGTTAGAACTGAAATGTTTCAAAACAAACAAAATTTTCCTATTACAATTCGCGTTTTTGATATTCATTACTGTTTCATCAAGCTCTTCCAGAACACAAAGTTTTTATCTATAAAATTATAGAAATCTGGAATATCCTCGAATCGTACATCATACGTGGAGTACTTCCTAAAAGAAAACACAATCGAACACGCTTGCTGTGACTGAATGAAAATTACCCAGAAATTTCAAAAAGTTTTCAAATTTCGAAAAAGTAAGAAGACAAAAAGAGAACCTTCACAAGAGAAATTAAAGAACATCGCGCATACATAACAAAT
>NW_018112217.1:0-846 GCF_000183805.2 Loa loa | reverse complement strand
TACGAAAATTTTTAGAAATAAAAAAAGATTTTAATTCATTTTTTATCTAAACTTGAAACTTTGCAAGAAGAATAATATTGGAGAAGAAAATTATCCAAATAAGCAATTATTTCAAGTTTTTTGATTACTTTATTTAATAAAATAAGTTAACAAACAAAGTGATATCGTATTTCATCTCATGCAATCATTTTTTTTGTTAAAATTTTTGCTTTGGGTACAAAACACTTCTCAAGTTATGTCCCAGAAGTTGTACCTAAACCGTAAGTTATACCTGAAAGTTATATCTATACCTAAAGAATATTGAAAAATCACAACTTAAAATTTCTAAAACATTTATAAATTGAAAAATAATAAGCTGAAATAATAGTAAGAAAAATAATAAGCTAAATTGAAAAATAATAAGAAAAATAATAAAATAATAAAAAAGATAATTTCATATTCTTGTTTTCCTTTTTTTAAACGCATTTGAAAATTTTGAAAAAGTTCGAAGGATCCTGAAATATTTATTTATTTTCTTTTTCTAAAAATGTATTTCATGCTGATTTGTGTTCGAATATAATTTTATTAAGGTTTTCTTTTTCAATTAATTAATTGAACTTTTCAGTTAAAGGAATTTCTCAGTTTAAAAATGAGCAAAAAAAGTAGAAAGAAGAAAATGAAAGAATAGTTTGAGAAAAATTTAAATTAACTTACTTTTTATAATTCCATTTATATGTGAAAAAAACAAAAAAAAAAATTTCGAGGAAAAAAAAATCTTTTCTATCTTTCCCATTTCAGGTCATTATATTATTTCAGGCCTTTTCATTTCGTTTTTTTCTTTTTTAAATAAATTAATTTTTCTAGCTT
>NW_018112216.1:0-846 GCF_000183805.2 Loa loa | reverse complement strand
AAAAAAAATATTGCTATGTATTAGACAATCTATTAGACAAAAATTATCTCATCTAATTATTCAATCATTTCAAACCTATTTAACCCCATACTTTACCCAATTCTACCCAAATCCTAATTTTACCCTACCCAATTCATCAAACTTATGCATACATCTCTGTTTGTCATTCTACTTTACATCATCACAGTAAACTTCTTCGTTGTCATTTTTGTATTTTATTTTCAATGTATTTATCAAATTTATTATTATTTTTTCTTTTTTACATTTTATTTAAACAAATTCATTTATTAAATTTATTTATTTATTTCATTTATTCATTTCCGTATTGTTTCAAAATTTTTAAATTTTTACCAAAATTTTTTTTCATAATATTTGAAAAGTTTAAAATTTCTATTAAATTATAATTTAATTCTTTTTGAAATTTACAATAATTCGATTTCTAATTAAATTTATTCGATGAATTTAAATCATTTAATATGTTAGATGAAATATTTACTTATTCATTTAAATGATTTATAATCTCTCATTCTCATCTATATAATATGCATAAGAATAGGAGATGATTCTTTTTTTTTTTTGCACATGTCAACATAACGTACCCAAAATGTGACCTTCTGTTTGTTTCACGATGACAATCAATCAAACTAAACTATTTCAAGATGCAAATGTGATTAGAAAAAGGATGACAATGAATGACTAACTGATTTCATTGTTCCCTTCTTTTTTTTTCCACTATCCGATATATATACATCATTCACATACGTCTTCGATGAAATGTATTTTTAATGCATTAGAATTGATGATCATTTTTTGTGTGATTATTATTGTTAACTAATATTTGTTCTG
>NW_018112215.1:0-846 GCF_000183805.2 Loa loa | reverse complement strand
ATTATTATTATTATTATTATTATTATTATTATTATTATTATTATTATTATTATTATTATTATTATTATTATTATTATTATTATTATTATTATTATTATTATTATTATTATTACTATTATTATTATTACTTATTCATCCTTATCATTTTAATCATTTTCACGTTTTCTTTGCTTTCTTTTCTTCCTCTTCCATTTCTTTCTCCTTTTGTTTTGCTTCCTTCTTTTCTTCTTTTTCTCTTTCACGCTGTCTTACATAATCAATGATCATATTGGTCATCGGTATATGTAACATTGTTAACCCAAATGATACGATTGTTCCAATGATAAAGAAGATAAGAAATGGTGTAAGGAAATTTCCAATACCTGTCTGAAATTAAATTCTCAAATTTTACAATCATTAAATTTAAGTTTCAAAAAATGAAACAGTTTGAATATCCATTTAAAAAAAATAAAAAACAATTTACAACGTATAATATTTGGGTTAAACATATAGGTAAGATTAATATTCTAATTTCTAGAATTGATCCTTATCCATAATAATTAACAAATCTGGAAAGTAATTGATTTAAAAAATCAGAAATGAAATTAATTAATCATTACTAACATATGTATACATAACATGTCGTGGCTCAAGAATTGACATTGCTTCTGAATTTTGAAAACCTTCCGCTCACTGAATTTCACTGGCAAAACAATGAACTATTTTTGTAAAAATTAGAGAATTTTATAAATTTCCAAAAATTGGTTCGAGTTTTTTAATGATTTAATAATTTTAATAAAAAGGAAAAACGAAATTTTTTAAAAGACAATAAATGCTATAATTCATAATGTTTGAGAATAAGATTTA
>NW_018112214.1:0-846 GCF_000183805.2 Loa loa | reverse complement strand
TGCTCTTTGGAGTAAGCCAATGAATCCATCTTCTTGTCACAATCCATATCAATGCTTCCTTCCAAACTTTCTGCCATAGCTTAAGCTGTAATTCATTAATTACAATATTTCCTACGTTACTGAAAATACAGTTCGAAAGGAACAAAACGTTGCGACAAATACGTGGGAACCACGTGTAGGAAAGTAAGCGTAGGAGTGCAACGGCCATCCTCAAAATCACGTAAACACGAGGGTGGCACAATGAAAATTTATTCCCAATGGTGAAATAACGATCACTTTACTTTAACAAACTGATGCAAACACAAGGAATAGCGCAAGGGATGGAAGTAAATTGGTCTATGCTGAAGGTCTACTTGATTTTACTCGTAATTTCGAACTCTTCATTCCACCGTATCTCACCGTAATTCCGGGCTCTTCTTTTTATGGTAATTTTAAACTATTTATCGTACCGTAACTTTAAACTTTTACCATGCTTTATCGTAATTTTGAGCATTCTTACTTTCATTTCAAGTGTAATTTCATTTCAATTACATATTCGTGTAGCAGAATAGGCTATGGTACAACACATTTGTAAAACATATATATATATATATATATATATATATATATATATAATCTTTATTGCCATAGTCAACTATGAATTATAAACATAGGTACCATTTGTGCTTATACAGTTGAATTATATTAATCACAATGTATATATCATTATTGCTATAGCAATAACCCATATGATATATACATGCGCACACACACACATGCAACTATATATATATATATATATATATATATATGTATATATACAAGAACTAAGTACTAATTAATTATTATAGTACTAGTTCTTGTATT
>NW_018112213.1:0-846 GCF_000183805.2 Loa loa | reverse complement strand
TTTAAGAATTTTTCATTCTTTTTTATTGTTTAAATAAATTCAGGTTTTTCGTAACATTGCTTCCTTTATCTTTTTCTTCCTTTCTTTTTGCTTTTGTTTAAAAAAAAAACGAATGAAATCATTAAATTTTGTTTGAAAAAAACTTTTCGGAAGAAATAAAATGTTAAATTGTAAATGAAACAATTTTCAGTCCGAATAACTTCATCGATATTTTGATTAATAAATTATAAGTAAAAAAATTTTCGATGCTAATAATTCCATTGTTTATTCAATATTTTAATTGATTATTTCAATATGAGAAAATATGGTTAAATTTCAATAATTTCATGTTACTGTTAGTCATTTAAGTCAAATTATTATAGTATGCAGGAAAATAGTTAAATTTAAAAAATTTCAATATTTATTAAATATTTCAATTAATTATTATTGGCAAGAGAATTGAAGGAAGAAATGGAAGAGATGATTGTTGAAAAAAAAAATTCAATTTCACATGATACATAAGAAGAGGGAAGTGATAGATAATGGAGAGAAAATAATTACAAATTAAGCGTATCGTATAGAAACGATATTAATCCTTCTTAAAATACAAGCTTTTTTTTCTCTCAAATTTCATTTTCCTTTATTTCTTTAGACGATTAATTTCTTTTTCAATAAATATTTTCTTTTTTGTTTTCTTTTTGTTTTTTATTCTTTTTTTATTGCTGCGAAATTTTTTCATTTTTTTTTATTTTGATATCTTTTAAAGATTTCTTTGTTTAAAAAGAATTATTGATATAATAAATATATCATATGGGAATTTAAGGAATTTAAAGAATTACATAAATAGAAATGAAAATTTTTGTAACA
>NW_018112212.1:0-847 GCF_000183805.2 Loa loa | reverse complement strand
AAAAAAAAAAAAAAAAAAAAAAATTAAAAATACATGGATCAGAATTTCATAGATTAGCACTCAATTGCAAAAATTTTCCGGAATCAAATATAAGAAATTGGAAATTCGACTTTTCAATCTTTTTATCCTGAAATTTCAAGTACCACTTAAGCTGCTATAATTCATTTAACCATTACTTTTATTGAATTTGACCATAGCTGTTGTAATTTGTTTGACCACAATACCCAATCACTTGCATATCCTTCAATGGTCAGTAATTTTTTTTCTTTTCAAAATCAATATTCCTATTTCATTATATGGCTTATTAAAAAGGTTAAATTAAGCAAAATTTTTCATATCCTATAACACTTTAGCATCAAATGATAGATGGAAAAGAAAAGGACTAAGAAAAAAAAAAAAAAACCCTCATCAAATGATGATTGTAAGCGAATAGACAACCAAAGTAGTGGACAAATAATGAAAGAAAAGAAAGAAAAAAAAGATAAAAAAATAAAAGGATGGTTGGTCGAATTTGAATCTTTTCAACAAATCAAAATTTCTCATTTTTTACATTCTTCGATGGTTTTCTTTTCATTTCAATGCATAAATAATGCTGGGAAAAAAAAATTTTAAATTTTAAACTAAAAAAATAAGTGCGTTCTAATTTTAATGATAATAAGTGCATTCTAATTTTAATGATAATAAGTGCATTCTAATTTTAATGACAATAAGTGCATTCTAATTTTAATGACAATAAGTGCATTCTAATTTTAATGATAATAAGTGCATTCTAATTTTAATGATAATAAGTGCATTCTAATTTTAATGATAATAAGTGCATTCTAATTTTAATGATAATAAGTGCATT
>NW_018112211.1:0-847 GCF_000183805.2 Loa loa | reverse complement strand
ATATAATTTAATTAGTCAAAAAAAAAAAAAAAAAAAGTGTCAAATAGCTTTCATATATGTATTTTGTCAATTATTCATTGAAGTAATTTTATGTTTTACATCATCAATTTTAGCATTATTTAAAGGAATAATAGTATGATAAGAAAAGGAATGAAAGAAAAAAAGAAGAAAAAGAGTAATAATTAGTAATTGAAATTTTTTTAAACATATATTATAGGTATTTGAACGTTGGAAAGTTCATGAAACATTAAAATGTTCAATGGATTTAATTACTCGTTGGTTTGATGCAATTGAAGCTCATTATCATGCTGTTAATCCATATCATAATGCTACACATGCAGCTGATGTTTTACAGGTTGAATTTAATTAATTTCATAATTTTATTAATAATTTATTTTGAAACTGTTATATTCATTCCGGAAGAAATATTTAAATATCCTATTTTTTTTAATTTTAACAACTTCGTAATTTTGTCGTTTTATGTTTTGATTATCTTGTAATATACATATACCTTAGAAGTTTCAACTATATACCGAGAAATCTCGATAATTTTTGTTATCCTTTGAATCTCATTATTCCTTATGCCACTAATGATAAATAAGGGAAAATAACAAAGGTTAATTATTTACCTAAATTTTTTCGTTTTTTTTTTTTTTTTTTTTGGGAAGGAAAGGAGTGGGAGAAGGAGCGATAATATTTCGTTTAATTTTGATTAATAATTGCAAAATGCGTACGTCGGACGTTTTCAATCCGGAAATTTATTGCATATTTCAGGCTACATCATTTTTCTTGATTGTCCTACTGTTGCTCACTATGTACAAGAAGCACATGCTACTGCAGCTCTAAT
>NW_018112210.1:0-847 GCF_000183805.2 Loa loa | reverse complement strand
ATTATTATTATTATTATTATTATTATTATTATTATTATTATTATTATTATTATTATTATTATTATTATTATTATTATTATTATTATTATTATTATTATTATTATTATTACTATTATCATTATTATTATTATTATTATTATTATTTTTTTCCTTTTGCTTGAATATATGATTTAATTGTAATAATTAATCAATTTGTTGGAGTACCTTTTTTTTCATTTTTCTTGTTGATTTGATGTTGTTATGTGTGCTTTTTTTTTCGATGCAATAACATTAATAATTTCAATAATAATTTATTTCATAAATGTTTATCCATTTCATATTTTCCAAATTCACAAAAAAATTAAATTCTAAAAAAGTGAAATTTAAGGATCATTTCCGTTTTAATTCATAATTTTTCGGGGTGATAAAAAGTGCTGCTAATGAATTCGTGGAAAATGCATGTATTCAGTTATTTAATTCTCCATTTCATATATTATTTAAGTTTAAAAGTTATTTAGTTCTCCATTTCATATATTATTTAAGTTTAAAAGTGTGGAAATAATTTTCCTTCTTCTGCACAACAAATCTGTCGCAATCATCTTGATTTTATTGAGAAATGTAATTTTTTATATTTTTTATAATTTGTGATATGGATCATAAAATTATTTGTATTTATATGTAAAAAATAAATGACAGTTATTTTCATCGTTATCATAGACCTTTTCCGTCCATAATTCAGCGTATTAAAAATTATTCATTCCGCATAAAATTCACATGAATTAATTCATTTTCAGTGAGAAATTAAGCATGTGTGCCTAAGTTAATCACTGTGATTTAATTACTAAAAATATATCAAGTATTTCAAATT
>NW_018112209.1:0-847 GCF_000183805.2 Loa loa | reverse complement strand
GAAGAGAGAGAGAGAGAGAGAGAGGGAAGAAAAAAACTAACATTTCGAATAATTTTTCTTCACTCGGTTGTAATGGAGTCAAAATAGCTTGATAATATGTAATATTACCATTTCGTCGATCGATTACCGGTGGATCCCACGACACTGTCATCTAAATAACTGATTTATTGATTTATTGAATTATTAAAGAAAAAAAAAAGAAATTTATAATCTTTACAGACTTCATACTGAATTATCATTTGGATAGGAAAAAAAAAATGAAATTTTATAAGCGAACAAACATATCAAATTTCAAAATAATATGTCAATTTTTCAAAACAAGAAAAAAAAACAATAAAATAGTCCAAAAATCGTAACATTCATTGATTATTTTCATATTTATATAATTTTTAATTTCAAAATTCAAAATTAATAAATTTCCTATCAATGCACAAATTTATACTAATAGTAGTATTTATTTAATTTATGCTAATAATGCTTAAACTAATAATTTCACCAATAGTATTTTAAGTAAAAGAAATATGCATTATTGATAAAGTAACTAATTACTCAAATTAATGGCCAATGATCAATCAACATAAATCAAACATTTAAATTAAAACAAAATCTTACTGTAATACTTCTGCTAAACAATTATAATTTTATAGATATATACATCAATCGAATTGTAAAGCATATATTAATCGGATTTGATTGATAATTTATTAATGCATGCTTGAATTGTAAATCAATCAGGTTAATGGATTCGTTAGTTATGCGATCATTAGTAATTGAAAAATATACAATTTTATATAATTAATGCTAATTATTACTTAATTTTTAATCCTATATTATTGGCAAAATAGAA
>NW_018112208.1:0-847 GCF_000183805.2 Loa loa | reverse complement strand
AATGCTATCCATTCTGCTGTAATTCTTTTTCTGGAATGATTGATTTCCACTAGCTAAACTGATAAATCGATCTTCTAACCACCATCATCAAGATATGTATGCTTTTTTTGGGAGGAATAATTAAATACTTTAAATCATTTTGGAAACAAATTTCCCATAAATTCTCTAAAGGACTAGTATTGCCGCTTTAAATATTTCGAAAATTTTAACTGAATCCCAAATTAGAGCGGGAATTAAATTTTAAATTTAAATTAAACACAAAGACAGTCCGTTCACTATCAATAGCCTTCGGACGAACCAATCTGTTGGGTACGAAGTTTAATTGAACGATAAGTAACTTCGTTAAATTGTTAAAGCATACGGCAGAATGGATGAACAGATAGGGGATAGTTCCTGGTGTTGTAATTATAGGAGGTAGGTATGTTGACTATACCTTTTCTTTCTTAGAATTTCCCAGACAATCATTTTATCTCCTGTCCCTTCTTCTATTTCTTACTCTTCCTCTCCTCCTCTCTTCTTCCTCTTACCTCTCTCCCTCTTCTCCTCCTCCTTTCCTCCCTCTCTTCCTTTCTCATAATACTTATTTGCATGGAATGCTAATGTTAAAAGCATGTCACAGAATTAAATCAGCTCATACCTGACAAAAATATCGAAATTACATTGGATTTATTCCCTCTTTATTTTCCCATTTTAGAATTCAGTGCATTACATATATTATATATGCTTTAATCAAATTTAATTTCTTACATTTTACAATATTATACATCCTATATGAATTTAATTCCTGTATTTTAATGCTCTGTAAGATAGGAAAAAATTGAAAACATATTGAAGAATTAAATCAGCG
>NW_018112207.1:0-848 GCF_000183805.2 Loa loa | reverse complement strand
TAATTGCTCCATAATTGTCATATGATATGCGGGAAACATTGATCTGTTTCGTAATCGTGTGACCAAGTTCTTTAAACGTCCAATACATAAACCGTAATTATCGCTCAGCTTTTGTATGGAGTTTTTCCATGGCCATCGTACTTCGTATCTCCCATTTTCTTTCAAGATGGTGCGCTTATAATATGTTAACGCTTGGTCCTCATCGTCTGCTGTGGGAGGTTCTTGTATGCCTATCATTTCTGATTTCTAGAATTTCTCTAATTCTGAATTAAGATTTACATTAACAGTGCATGTTACTTCTTTAGGATATATGTGATCCTTGCAAAGCTTATCAATATCACCACTGCCAACAATCATAGGGTTTACCTTTGATTGAACTAACATGTGTCCCGAATATAACTCCTTGAGATTTTGTGGATTTATAAACTTGAAGAAGTAGTCCGCTCCAATCAATATATCGGGTTTTTCCCAATAATTTGTTAATTCTTGGAATTGAGACTCTGTTGGTACTTCAACAACCTGTAGTTCCTTTGTCAATATTTCGACCACATTTACATTCAGCGGTAGAATTTCGTTTTCTGGCGTTCGCACATTCAGTTGCGCGAATGTATTGAGACATTGGCTGGGGTTTTCCGTTCCAAATGGGGCGATCTTCATGATCTGCTGGTCAGATTCGGATAATCTCAACTGATGAGATAATTTCTTGGTGATAAAGGACAATTGTGATCCTATATCGAATAATGCCAAAGCATTTTGTTGTCGCTGGGGTTGCAATGGGTTAAAGACTGTTATCTCTCTATATAAAGTTTCTGTTGTTGCGCTTGTTCGAGTTGTGAGGGTTGATGTTA
>NW_018112206.1:0-848 GCF_000183805.2 Loa loa | reverse complement strand
AAAAAGATATAGACCTCATATAAATTCTGGAACGTTTCTGTTAAATTTGTTTGATTAAGATCTTTTATGTTTTTCAGATGAACTTTTACATTGGTATGGATAGCCTTGGATAATCTGGTGTTCTGGTTTAACTAAAGTGTGCTGTTTGGGCTGCATGCAATTTATTATATTTCTGACTAATTAATAACCATATAGACCTCATATAAATCGCAAAATCTCCTTCTTGCATATTTTGATGAAGCGCTGAAAAGGTTTTTTTTCTTGGTTTTCCTCACATTTCTGAAATGTTCTGTACGTTTTATTTCGATAAGTCAAAAACATAAATTAATTTTTGGTCGCTTAAGATGACATTTTGTGCCACTTTTTCAGGAGAAATTTCCAAAATTTTCAATACACTTTCCAATCATATACTTGAAATCCTTTTTTTGAATTTTCCAAATTGTAGTGCTTTTTAAAAAAAAATTGAAATCTCAACGCTTAGTTTTTTCAATACTACCCACAATGTTACCTCAGGTTTGGCCAAAAAAAATTTATTGGATGATCACAGTAAGCCAACCTGAGGCTGTAGCTTATTTATCCTAACCAGCGAATCTGCACAACTCTTGTTCATTCCTTATAATCCTAGTCGTGTTTGTGGTTAGAATAGTTTGTGCAGAGATGGTGTCACCTGTCTTTCGATTAAGAACAAGACTTTTTGAATTTTATCCTTCGCAATTTAATAATTTGAAAGCAGAGAAGTACTATCTTCCCTTTGAAATGTTATTGCTTCACGTCATTTTTATGACTGATTTGCATGTTGTTTTGTTTTGAAACTTCGTAAAATATAAACATATTGTTATTATTCATGC
>NW_018112205.1:0-848 GCF_000183805.2 Loa loa | reverse complement strand
TTATTTTATTGTCACAATATAATGGAATTAGGCGGAATAATGGGATGGTGTGACATCTTGTACTTAAGACTTATTGTAATGATTTCACATCACTATGTTTCTCTTTGTTCCTTTTTTTCTTTTTGATCTTTGCTTTTTAGCAATCTGTTCACTATTGTCTGATGTCCTTTTAAGTCTACCAATCGTTCGGGTACCCCTGTGCGATTAGTATCAATATTTTATGCAAGAAGTCTTTAGACCTTCTATTTTTTGGAGATCATTGTTCAAAAATGACGGCAATCTTCAGTTGAGATGCAAGCCTGAATAATAACTGTCACATCGTTTTACGACTAGAATAAGTCGAAGGCCTTGTGGCGTCACTGAAATATAAAGAGTGTTTTCTTAGTTACTTTAAAAAAGTTACTTCCCCACGAATTGCTTACGAGATTGGACCTCAGCAAATACTATTCGAATTTTCTTATTTTCACAATCATTGGAATTAGGTGGGAAAATCGGATAGTGTGACAATTTATACTTAGAACTTTATTGTAGTGACTTACATCATTGTGCTTAGTTTTTTTTTTTCGATCTTTACTGTTTAGCAATCTGTCCATTGTTGATATCACTGATGTCCTTATAAAATCATTAATCAAAAAACCTCAAAGACTCAAAAAAATGCTTGCTGACCAATGGTAGAATTACTTATTATGCCATTTCAGTGGGTAAGAAAGAAATAATTTTGCGGTCCTTAGATCTTATATTTTCTGGTAGTTTCTCTTCGACAAAACAATAACCTCGAGGTGAGATATAAGTTTGAATACTAACTGTAAGCCGAATCACATCGTTTTACGATTGAAATAAGTCGAAAA
>NW_018112204.1:0-849 GCF_000183805.2 Loa loa | reverse complement strand
TAGAATACAAATAAGCACCTTTTTTTTTNTTTTTTTTTTTTTTAACAAAAAAACGGTGTAAAATTTTAATTTCAATATATTATAATGTTTTAATCTTCGGTTACATCATTGCTTTTCCTGTTCTTTTATTTTATTTTACCTTTTATTTTATTCATTTTTTTGCTCCCCACCCTCCCACCCTTCCTTTCTTTCTTTTTTTGATGAATCAAATTTGCTCAAAAAATTTTTCCCTACTTTTAAGCTTTTCTAATTTTTTACTTTTTTTTTAATATTTCATTCTTTTAATCAAATCATACAATAAATGCTAACAAAAATTGATGATTTATAATAATTGAAATTGAAAAATGACCAAAAATCATTTCATCTATTATATTGTTTCTTTTTTTAAATGAATAGAATTTGAATTGAATAGAATTTGAATGGCATAATTTGTTTGTTTTAGTAACAATATTTTCATATGCAATATTAGAATTAATTAATAAGATATTAATATTTTTAAATTGAAACTAAATTTAATTTTTTAATTTTATCAAAAATTTTCCGGATTTTTTCCTTTTTTTTTTAATATTACGGTTCAGTTTTTTCAAATTAAAAAAAAAAAGCTGAAACGCTATGATTTATTTGTTTTGGCAAAAGGGTGCAATTTTTATTGAAATGTTCACTTTAATAAATTTCAGCAAATTTTTTCATCTTAAAATCAATAAATGTTATTTTCAATAGTATCATATGTGGATTATTATTGAATTATTTGAGGATGAAATCAAAATTATTAATTTTATTTTATTTTATTTGTTTTTTTTTTTTTTTTTGATTTTTATCTATACTAAATTTCATTCATATGATTAGAAA
>NW_018112203.1:0-849 GCF_000183805.2 Loa loa | reverse complement strand
AAAAATTTTTTGAATGCAAATCATTTCAAGGATTTGTAATATTAGAAGTGAAGTAAAATAATTTTGAAATCATTTGAATTTTTTAATTTGCTAGAAATTTATGCTATATTTCGTAACTGAGTCCTTTTTTTTTAACAAATCTAAATTGATCAAACCAAATGATAATAATATTTGCGCAATATTAAAACATATATAAACATATAGTATGTGAAAAAAATTATTGCATATCCGGAAAGTTTAATATAAAACCCGGAAAAGAGAATATTATGTAGTAACCGGTTTAGAAATTAATCCTAACATGTTTAATTTGAAGAAATTTTTAACACAACGATTCTAAAAATGATTATAAAACCGGCTTCTGATTAATTCAATATGAAGATATATGATAACAAATCAATAAAATATATAATCATAGTATAGAAATATCGAAATACAAGAAAGTAAACTTTCCAAAATTAATTTATTAAAAGAATAAAATATAATTACAATTGGAATGAATTTTTTTTTAGGAGTAGTAATTTTTTTTCAACCAAAATGCATAAAATTGATTAATTTGATTACTGAAAAGGGAAATCGAATTCAATTCATTATCAAAAATGAATCAATTTATTGAAAGAGAAAAAAAAAAGTTGCTGAAATAAATTTTCGTTCTTTTTTTTGCAAAAAATTTTTAATATTATCATTTTTTTTTTTTTAAAGAAAATAAGAAGAGAGAAAACTTACTGTAATCATTTTTTTTTTTTACAATTATTTCCTTTTCTTCTCATCTTATAATAAAATTCATTTTTTTACTTATTTATTTTTTTGTTGAAATTCCTGAGATATTTGGATGTGATAATATGACAGATC
>NW_018112202.1:0-849 GCF_000183805.2 Loa loa | reverse complement strand
CGAAAATTATTTGTTTATCTATTTCAAAATCATTATTTAATCATTATTTCCAAATTTTTAATTTTCTTTTTTTTAATATGAAATATTTATGAAATATTTATCATTGTAATATTAAAAAAAAAAATTTCAAATTTCCATTTCTAAAACTTTTGAAATAACTGAAAAAAAAATTTTTCAATCTATTTTTGAAATATTTGCCATTTTAATATCAATACGTATTTACGTATGTATATTCACGTTAATCCATAATATGTTTATATAAATATGCCAGAATTAATATAAACATATATTTGTACGTATATTATATTATTAATGTACACGTATATTAGTACCAATGTATACGTGTATGTACACGTATATTAGTACCAATATATACGTACGTGTATGTGCACATATATTATTATTATTAATTATACACGTATATTAGTACTAATGTATGTATACGTGTGTATGTGCACATATTTTAGTAATAAGATATACGTATATGTGAACGTTACGTATATTTATGCTTAATTCATATATTTTGCAAGCTCCAATTGATTTTGTAAAGTTCAGATTGATAAGTGCAAAATGAAACGAACGATGTGACATTATTGTTATTTTGTTTGCATTGTCCCTTTCTTCTCCTTCAAGTATTGTCACATCGTTGATTTTTCATTTACCTTCTCCTTATATTCTATCATTTTTCTTTCTTTGTTATGTTATATTTAAAATAAAAATTATTTCTATCGTCGTTTTTTCCCTTTTTATATATATATATTAAAAATTTTTGAAAATTTTAAAAACATTTCAAAAAAAAAAAAAAATTTACTTCTTAAAATTTACCTCTCATTATTTATTTATTGTTTA
>NW_018112201.1:0-850 GCF_000183805.2 Loa loa | reverse complement strand
TACTAAAATTTAAATTCAAAAATTATTTCCATCTATGCACTTGTAAGTGATAAAAAAACTGAGGAAAAATTGTTGAATTTACGGGCGGGATCACAGGATACGGGATAATGAAAAATATCTGTAATATTTAAAGCAGTACCACAACTATACTGAACCATTGATACCTGAATGAAACAACCGAAACCGGAAAGATTTGTAGACACAGATGGTACTCCCATCACTGTACATTCAGCCGGAGTATAGCCCCAAGGTTCATAATAGCTTGGGAAGACGCCAATGTGACATCCTCGAACGAACTCCTCATAATCAAGGCCTATTAGCGGTGAAACTGATGATAAGAATTCTGCAAATTAACTTGATGTTATGAACGTTATAAAGAATTTAGAAATCCGAATATAAAACTAAAAATGGTCATGTTATGATTCGATCCGGTTCGATCAATTTATATCACATTGCATGATTCGTTTGAATGGATGAGGATAAAAATAGAAGTTATTTCTTACCTGGATGAAAAATAACTTTAACTCGATCACTAGGATTATTGATAAGTTGGGTTCGACGAAGGGCATTTAGTACGTGATCGGATGGATCCACCATATTATGCGTACAGATTGGTGGTAGTTCATTTTTTGCTGTTGCCATAATACATCGTTTTAACTAGAACTTTCATACTGATCAAACTAATTTTTCAATAATACTAAAAGGAGTTTAAATGATATCAAAAGCTCATCTTGGGATTTTACCGCAGCATCAGTAAAAGAGCCAAGCTGAGCTAAGATGTTGTTACTACAAAGCTCATCTTGGGATTTTACCGCAGCATCAGTAAAAGAGCCAAGCTGAGCTAAGATGT
>NW_018112200.1:0-850 GCF_000183805.2 Loa loa | reverse complement strand
TAATAAAATGTTAAGTATTTTCGTCATTCTTGTATTCGTGATTTAGTTAAAACAGATTTCTCATTAGTGCTTCTTTTTACTTCCAGTTTCATTTACTTCTGATATTGTTCGAAAGGATTAGAATTTTATTATTATTTTAATATACAGCAAGAATATTAGTCGAAACAATGTTTGAACAGATGAATATTGTTGAAATATAAAGTTTTCAAACTTCATTACAAATTGGAAAGAAACATTCAGTACGTTCATTATTGAAAATAATAAAAAAATATTCAAGAAAACAATCAGATAAAATTTGTTGGTGATAAAATTAAAAAATAATTTATACTTAAATAGATGATTGCTAGAATTCTCAAAAACTATCGGAAATGATTTATCAATTGCTTGGATAAAATTATCATTCAAATACGGATACTATGATATAATGAGTTGATGACACTTTTGATTTCATCAAGGACAAGAACTATTTGTTTGGATAAATTAAACACAATTGTATTTCCATATATATATATATATTAAAAAATAATTTATATTTATTTGTTTATTGGAAATTTAAAATTTGAAAAGTTTAAGCTTTTTTGGAAGAAGCGTAATTTTTAATCATATATAATAAATATGTTATAGATCAATTCTTCGTACTTTTTCCAATTAATTTTTAGGTCAAAATTGCTGATTGAAATTTCATAAAGTTCAAAAAAAGTAAGATTATTAAAATTAATTTTATGCGCAAATTGTAGTTGCAAGAACATAGCAAACCTAGTATTATTAATTTTTATAAATTAAAAGAAGAAACAATGAGTTAATTTTGTTCAAATATTTTTAAAAAAAAAAACTATTAATAGAAGTATCG
>NW_018112199.1:0-850 GCF_000183805.2 Loa loa | reverse complement strand
AAACAAGGGAACTGCCATCAGTAATAAAGTAGAATAGACACGATAGGATTCGTGTAATTCATTTTATTTCAGATCTGTTGTTGCAATTTGTGATAATTGATCCACTTACAAATCCTCTGGCAATTCAATTAATTAATTAAACAAGAAAATTTCGAAAATTTTGTTTATCGCCCACAAGAGCAATGATTTCATTGGCACAGTCAACTAACATACACTCATCGCTGGCCACATTAATCAAAGCCCTAATTATGGCTGTGTTTTCAAGATACAAAAATTGGTTTAGCTTACAT
Organism: Loa loa; assembly: GCF_000183805.2. Taxonomy (NCBI): domain Eukaryota; kingdom Metazoa; phylum Nematoda; class Chromadorea; order Rhabditida; family Onchocercidae; genus Loa; species Loa loa. The sequence goes on along the minus strand of NW_018112199.1, from coordinate 560 downwards.
ATTTTGGATGATATGCGACACTTCAAATGAATCATCCGTTTTTATATATTACCAAACATTTATCACATCTCCATAACAATGTCTTTATGGCTCTAACTGCTGGAAAAACAATTGAATCACTTATCGAAATTCATTTGAACTATGTCTATGAAACAGTCAATGAATAACAAAAATCAATCATTTTCCTCGGAGAGATCTTCCGTAACTGGATTTTCTTCAACAAATTTTCGAAAACCAACAATTGCATACACAGGACCGATATAGAAATCAGACTTTGTTTCAATCTGATAGTCAACTCCAGTCAATGATGATTCATCAAGTAAACGTAACGTACTCAGCGGAATGTCTGGGAATGTATTACTGCAAACAAAAAATGATATTAATTGCAAATTATCGAAAACTAAATAAACGTATTCAAATACAGAAATCCAATTATGACAATTCAATTGTGGAAATCCAACAGTTACAATTTCTTGATACCTTACCTGAATATTTCTTCGCTATCCTCCGGTTCAGTGCTATTGACCACAGTAAAATGAAAGGCTATTGCTTGATGACTG
>NW_018112198.1:0-850 GCF_000183805.2 Loa loa | reverse complement strand
TATATATATACAAGAAATAAATTTCAAGAAATAAATGAATTATCTGGCACTGGTTTTCGTAAAGTTTATTTGTTTTGCTTTAGCTCGTGCAAAGAAGAAAGCCCCTTGCATCATTTTCATAGATGAAATTGATTCGGTTGGTTCGAAACGAGTAGCCGATGCCATGCATCCTCATGCTAATCAAACAGTCAATCAGGTTTGTCTAGCGTTCTACATGATGTTTTGAAAATGATACCCATGTATAATACCCTCTCTATAGATTGTAGATTTGAATATGCGGATATTCTCAATTTTTAAAAAGGGCAGTATTCGTCCGATATTTGCAAATTCTGTTGCTCAGAAACTGGTACTGTGTTTGTTTCTCTTTTTTAAAATGGTAACATCGAACTGAGAAAGTGCATTTGTGTTATTTAGCTTCTTTCTGAAATGGATGGATTTAATACAAATGATGGTGTTATCGTTATCGGAGCGACGAATCGAGTGAATGATTTAGATGCAGCTCTACTTCGTCCTGGCCGCTTTGACATTCAAGTTCAAGTTCCTTATCCCGACTTAGAAGGGCGCAAAGAAATTATACAGTACGCTTTTTCATATTTTTCATAATTCATTTTTCTATTACTTTCTGCATACTTCTTGAATACTACTTTTTTAGATTATACTTAGGCAGAATATCAGTCAATGACGACGTAAATGAAGATGTTCTAGCTAGAGGAACCACAGGATTTACTGGAGCCGAAATTGAAAATATGATAAATCAAGCAGCTCTTAAAGCAGCAGGGGATGGATTTATGAAGGTCACTATGGCACACATGGAAGAAGCGAAAGATCGTGTTATGATGGGTGAATTTTG
>NW_018112197.1:0-851 GCF_000183805.2 Loa loa | reverse complement strand
CATTCCATTCAATCATTATTATGCCATATGACGTGAGAGCTCGAATTCAATAATAAAAACTGATTTAATATTAATTTTTCGAAGCTTTTTGCGGTTATTTTCCTGAATATCATAAAATGGATCTGAGGAATTTTGGAAAACCAATAAGTTCCAGAAAATACGCATGCCAAGTTTTAGTTGAAACGATTTCTGAGAATATTAACCGATCAGACGGTAATCCACCTGATGGCTAATAAAACGTAAATTCAAAGTTATAGCAAGCTGGAACATAGTCGCTTCACTCACAGTTCGAAAATTTATTAACTCCAAAAAGAAATAAGAGCCTGTTAATAAAATGCGGAATTTTCCAAATTTCCACTTCCTGCACATTTTTCATTTCTAATGCTTTGGAAAATGTCATTGAGCGTTTAACTAAGATTCTTTTTAAAATGGGTGCTATTTTTCAACAAAGTAAAACTTGTCTTTAGAAAACATCGAAATTATTATACAAACGATCTTAAATATGGCAAAATTGACAGTATACATTGCTTTTATCATTTATTGTCAAGCTGCCAACCAAAATCAAGCACCACAGAACAGGGGAAAAAGAGACATACAACTTATGCAAACAGGAGTAGGTATGCACCTCACTTTCTTTTTTATCGTTCTAATTTTGTTTATCAAAAAAAAAAAAATGCAAATCTGCTATGTATGTATTGCATTCTGCTTCATTCCAGCAATCTTATTTGGGATTTCTCATAAAATAGCATTTGTGGCAGAAATAATTTCAATGGTGACTGCATTAGTTTGAATACCATTAACTTTAATTTTATAGTAGAGGCAATGAGAGTTACTTTATTACTTTACTACTT
>NW_018112196.1:0-852 GCF_000183805.2 Loa loa | reverse complement strand
CGGCAGCATACGTCACTTTACAGCAATTATCAACCCACCGCAGTCTTGTATTCTGGCCGTTGGAGGTTCAGAGCGTAAAGTTGTACCTGATGATGACGAAAACAGGTAAGCTTCTTTCTACAAAAAAAAGAAAATTGTTCTGAATTTGTGCAGTCTTCTGGAACAGTTTCCAATTACTTCCGTAACTGATTATTAACAATCATCGATTTCCTCATAAGCTGCTTGTTTTTTCCGTTCTTTATTTACTTATTTGCTTCTATAAATGATTTCATACCTTCTAACATTCTTCGTCTTAAACTAATTAATTTCAGGTTCAAAACTATAACAACAATGCTTGTAACAATGTCCTGTGATCATCGTGTTGTTGATGGTGCTGTTGGTGCAATCTGGCTCAAGCATTTTAAGGAATATATGGAAAAACCAGAGACTATGCTATGATAAACTGCAGTTTCTTAAATTTGCAGAACAAAATTTTGACGAATAATCATTAAAAAGACGCCATATGAAACAATTTCTGTTGTTATTATAGTATCATTATAATTCCAACCTGTTTTTTCCTCTTACTTGCAGTCTTTTTTGTTAATTTTTTTAAATTATTAAAATTTTTGATTAGACTATGCTCCTTTTAATTTGTTCATAGTGATAATTTGCAGATTTTTTTCGGAAAAGCAATTCTTTAAACTTCAAATTTCAGTCTAATTTTGACAATGTTAGGCCAGTTATATTTCCTCTATCTAAAGACATTGAAATTTTACAAAATATTTTGTTTTATTCCTGTGGTTACTTATTGCCTTTTAATGTTATGCAAATGACCAAGGTTTGTTGATTCGGTAAGACCAACCTACGATACTT
>NW_018112195.1:0-852 GCF_000183805.2 Loa loa | reverse complement strand
AAAAAAAAAAAAAAAAAATTACTCTACCACATATCTATATTATATACAATTTTTCCTTTTTTTAAATTATATCAATTTAATTTGATGGAATTGATTTTTAATTGTAAAAATTTGATATAACTTTACTGATATCACAATTATCACATATTATAGCAATTTTTTTGTATCAAATTTATCAGTATATAGTTTTATCGAATAATTTCCTATTTTCTTTTACAAATTTTTTTTAATAAACTAATTTAAAATGCAATTTAATTAATGCCCTAAAAATGTCTTTCACAATTGTACTGTTAATTTGGGATAAACTGAATTTAGCCGTTGCAAACTTACTGCAAATAATGCAGATACTATTTTAGAAATAATAATAAAAAAAAAAAGTTATCATCGGAATTCGTTGTGTGCATATTTAAAAAGTAACTGGATGAAACAAAAAGACTTCTTGAACTTTTTTTTTCTTTTTTTTTTGCGTAAATTCTCATATTCATATAAAATTTTTCATATCAATCAAGGAAATTCATTGTAACATTTTTAGCAAAAAGAGCAAATTAAACGAAATAAGATGCTTATTTTCAATTTTCTTTTTCTTTTTCACGGAACAAAAGTTTTTGCCTTTAAAATGGCCCTTTGTTGTCACTTCATTATTCACACTTTTGTTTTTTTTTTTTAAATCTAAGTGATGATATCAATTTAAATAAATCAAGTTCTTGTTTCAATTTATTCATTTATTCTTTCCTTTTAGCAACGATTCTTAAATTTGGAAATACAAAGCAATTAAAGGAAGCATAATACGAAGCACACCTGTTTTTTTTTTTTTTTTTCAACTAAACGTTAACTATTTAACAAACATAGAAG
>NW_018112194.1:0-852 GCF_000183805.2 Loa loa | reverse complement strand
GAGTGAACAGATTTTCGTAATCAAAGTTAATCAAAATTCGATGTGACAAGTTTTCATCATTTTTTTTGATGTGACAAGCATTTCATGGCTGATATTTTCATCATCAATTTTCAAATTGAGTCAATTAACTACCAAATGCAGTGGTGGAAAAACTAGTTGCAAAAACAAATGCCGCAGCAGTTGTTTTTACAGATCTGAAAAAGCACAAGTGTCTACATATCAACTGTGATGAAACCACGTGGGACGAAACTAAATGTTTAGAACATCTCCAAAAAACACAACGAATCACTTATTCATCACAAGCAGCCCGGCAGTGGAAAAGAATTCCGCAATCATACATCATCATTTTCTGGCCAGAAGGAAGTGGATCAACCTAAATTTATGTGCGAAAAGTGTGGTTTTTTCTTCAGCCAGATGAGTTCACTACGGAGACACAAGAAACAAAGCTGCAGAGCTTCTCGTGAGTTTTGTAAATTCAGCAAAATTTTTAGCATTTTCATCTGACTGAAATAAACGCACGTCGTTTGACTCAGTGAAGTGATAACTAAGAAATGTTCATTCTATGCCAACATTTTTTCGTAATTCAAGTTAGTCGAAATGTGATTTGACAAGTTCAATCAATGACACAGTCATTTTTCGAATTATATCCGTTAATTAACATATAAAATGGATTTGTGAACACAAACGTCATATCAGTTTTTCAGATAGGCGGAAATATGAATGTCGTTATTGTAATGCGAGTATGCTGATGCATAAGGAATATTTAGAACATCTTAAAACGCACCAGAAATATCACTGCACTTATCCCGAATGTGGAAAAAAATTCCACTCCTCAATGGGATTCGATACCAT
>NW_018112193.1:0-853 GCF_000183805.2 Loa loa | reverse complement strand
GGGCGCTCTTGGTGTCAGTTCGTCATTGAGGAGCGCTTCCTGTGATACCTGACGCCGCTCCGCCAACTCCTCCTCCTCTTCGTTTTGAACCAGTGCCGGTACTGGTTCTACCATTTCTCGCTCTTCATGTTGTTGCTGCTGGAGGGAATGGAACACGAGCCGCTCCTCATCCTCACCTTCTTGCTCCATTTCGCGCTCGTGTTCCAGGAGCTCTCGGGACAATTCTAATTGCTCCTGAGTTGGCGGAGGACTTGCGCGATGTCCTAAGTCCGCCCTTGGGACCGCAACTGTTGCAATATTATTATGAGCTTCAAGCTCATTTCTCTCCAGCCTCGCTCTCAAATCATTAATCTAAAAAAAATCCCACACCTATTAATACAGCTAACGACAAATTCAATAAACAAATTAAATATTACTGTAACCTGAATTCAATTCAAAATCAAGAAAGAAAAACATACTAAATGCGCCGCATTTCGCAAATAATCCTCCAATACTTGGAGGTACAGCGGCTCTTCGCGAAGATGATTTTTCAAATCTGCCAAAGTTGGCAGATTTGGGCCTTGCACATTAACGTAAGCCATATTTGCTGAAAAATCAACATGACAGACTGAATAAACTTCCAGCTCATTACTGTAGTTTTGCTTACTTAATAAGAACTGCCCAGGAATACAGTAAAAGATTAATCAAAATTTATCCATACATATATTTGTCCAATAACCATCCCTACCACACTGTAACATTATTGTCCATGTAAACTGCTCATATGGCATGATTGCTAGGTTATTCTTACCGTCAGCCATTTGAACGTGCATTATTCGAATATTGTTAGGACGTCTTAACCCTTCCCCCCCCC
>NW_018112192.1:0-853 GCF_000183805.2 Loa loa | reverse complement strand
TTTTTTTATTTTCACAAACAATTAATTTGCGTATTTTAACTTTTTTTGCTTGAAATTTTTTGATCAATAAATAAAAAATATCTTTAAAAAAAAAGCAAATAAAAACGAAAAGGAAGAAGAAAGAGAGAGAAAGAGAGGGTAGAAGAGAAGAAAAAACAAGATATGATAAGAAATAAATTAGAAAATTAAAAAAAAACCGAATTTATCACTTACATTTTATAAAAATGATAAATTTATTATTCCATTTATTTATTTATTTATTCTTTTCTTACACATTAATTAATCATTTAATTGTATTATTTTGAATAGCCAACCAATCTTATCATTTTTTTTTTTTAATTTATCAAAAGAAAAAAAAAGGAAAAATCTCTTTACAACTAATTCTACATTTTAAATTTCATTACTTACATCATTTCAATTTAGCTAATAATAATTTATTGATGATTGCTTAACATGAAATAATAGTTACGTTGAAAAATTTTATGACAAGGAAATTTAATTAAAATTAAAAATCGGAAATGAACAATTTTGGAGTTATTTGAATCATTGAAATTTTCAAAAAATTTTATATATCCAAGTTTGATATATATATACATTCATATATATATATTTCATTTTTTTTTGCAGATAATAATAAAAAAGAAGAAAAGAAATGAATAAATGAATAAATTGAATGAAATGAAATGAAAAAAAGAAAAAATTTAAGTTCAACTTGATAGGTACGGGAAAATTTCTAAATTTTAATTACAGGAGAAAGTTATTGCAAAAATTTATTGGTAATATCTTTTTTTTTTTTGCATTAATTCAAAAGTAAAGCCGATGAGTGTAATTATGTGAAAATCGGAGGGAAAAA
>NW_018112191.1:0-854 GCF_000183805.2 Loa loa | reverse complement strand
ATGAGAAGCCGTTTTCTTGTCCGGAATGCACGAGGAATTTCACCGAGAAAGGAATTTTGCTTAAGCATATGATGGTTCATACCGGTGAGAAACCGTACAGTTGTTCAATGTGTGGGATGAATTTCACCCAGAAAGGGAATTTGCATGAACATATGAGGGCTCACACCGGTGAGAAGCCGTACAGTTGTTCGAATTGTGGGATGAATTTCACCCGTAAATATAGTCTGCATAAACATATGAGGAGGATTCATAGCGATGAGAAACCGTACAGTTGTTCGAAATGTGTGATGAATTTCGCCGATTCATCGAGTCTGCTTAGGCATTCGAGGACTCACACTAATGAAAAACCGCACGCTTGTTCTGTGTGCAATAAAAATTCTCGCAATCAAATCATATGAAAGTTCACATGTACATTCATGGCAATAATAGTAGGATGAGCTGACAGGCGGATTTTAAACATAAATGCGCATTGTTATTTTGTTGTATTTTCTATAAGTTAAATTCATTATTCTTTATTGCATTGTTAACATTCTATTGCTTTATATACATATTAGTATTGTTCCTTTATGATTTCTTCATTATTCGATTTCTCCATCATTTCTCTTGTCTTATTGAATGATTTGCATCTTACTAAGCAGTCTTTTCGTTTTTAGTGCATATATGACAAGCAAATAACTTGCATTCCATGCATGAAAAACTTGCAATTAAGTGTCATTATTACTAAATTATTGATAAAATGTTATGTAAAAATATGGAAGTAAATTTTTGACAACGAAAAGGGTTTTCTTAATCACAACATTTGAAGCTTGCATCATTTCATTGGCTTATACATCCATTTCTTTTGTTAACTCATA
>NW_018112190.1:0-854 GCF_000183805.2 Loa loa | reverse complement strand
CCTCCAAAATAATGAAAAGTAAATGATGGAAAACAAACTAGACTAATCTTGACTGAAGCAATATCGAACTACCTAATGAAAATATGAATTCCCACATTGTCAGATGGAACAAATCCTTCAGTGATTCTTCCAATCTCAATATGAGTAGTTCCTGCTCCATCTCCACAAACTGCATGCATATTGACCCCCTATTTTTTGACCTTCACATTCCTTCTTGTTCTTTGGTTTATGATTTCTTCTTTAATCATCTATAGTGAAAATATGATTTCAAAACAGCTGAAGAGCCATGAGGAATACGTAAGATGACGTAACATCGAAAATATACTAATGAATGAGAGCAAGAGTCCTTTTGAAAGCGGACAATGAATGAAAAATATGTTAAATTGCGAAATCGATGACCCATTGCAATAAGCCTTTCGGGAATTCTGAAATGAATGAGTTCAGAAAATCATAACGGTAACTTCCATCTTGATTATTGATGAGGAGGACTTCCCAATTCTGAATAGACATTATTTCTTGGAACTACAAGTCAAACTATTTTTGTCCCTTGTTTTAACGGTTTTGAGCACAAATTGGCAGTCCAATTTATCGAGGAAAATTTGGCAAATCTCCGAAGTATGGGAAGATTCACGGAAGGCGCTGCTGAGAAATACTGCCTCCAACGGGAATAATATTGGCTTATAGCATTATAACAATTTTTGCTCAATAACAATATTATTCCGTATGGTTGCAGTTAATTGCGTTTCAAATCTTCTATTACTACTGGAGCTCATGTTGTCGGTTGGTGAAGGGAAAACGAAGATATTCCTGAGACTTCTTGGATAATGGAGACAGATCTGGTGGTGTTTGATGTG
>NW_018112189.1:0-854 GCF_000183805.2 Loa loa | reverse complement strand
ATTATTATTATTATTATTTATTATTATTATTATTATTATTATTATTATTATTATTATTATTATTATTATTATTATTATTATTATTATTATTATTATTATCATTATTATTATCATTATTATTATCATTATTATTATCATTATTATTATCATTATTATTATCATTATTATTATCATTATTATTATTATTATTATTATTATTATTATTATTATTATTATTATTATTATTATTATTATTATTATTATTATTAATTATTATTAATTATCATCAGTATTTGTTTGGCATTTTAAGACACTTTCGAGCGATAAAAAAATCATGCAGTCAAATTAGCAGTTTACAGGAATTTTACATTCTTCTAAAATATGTTCAAGAAAACAAGACAATATTTGGTTTATCATAAAAAATTAAAGTTTAAATTTTGAAATTTGAAAATTAAATTTGTAAGTCAAATATTTGTGGGTAAGAATGTCCAATAAAAATGCATACCGAAGAATTTATTCATCAATTTTTTTACAATATTTCATCATATTACTTGCACTGATTAAATATTTGAATAAATTAATTGAAATAAAAATAAAAATTAAAAATTGAATAAATTAAAAATTAAGAAAAAAATGTTACATATTGATTGGGAATAGAGGAACAAACTGCTTTTTTCGTCCAATTCTAACTTTACATTTCTTTTTTCTTTCTTTTTTTTGCTCAAAACCTATTCTTGTAATTTCAAGAAATTTAATTTCAGTTTTCTTCCATTTTGATGCTCGGAATTGAAAAGTTGAAAAATAACAAGAATAATGGAATATTATGAATATATACCTTTCTGAATGTTTGTGTGTGTATGTGTGTGTCTATGTGT
>NW_018112188.1:0-854 GCF_000183805.2 Loa loa | reverse complement strand
AAAATTCGAAGTGATGAAAACTGCAGGATTTCCAAATTGGATATTTTCAGCATGCGGCAAGTGTCATCGCACAAAATCGCAGTCAGTACTTTGGCTTATATACGGAAAATTGTAGGTTTTGGAAAGTACAACAGTGCTCAGTAAGTTTTTTAGTCACTGCAGATCATTTTAGTAGACTATAGTGAGATCATCTTAAAACGGGTAGCAAAAAGAGGGAGGAAATAAGTTTGGCTGGGTTCGGAATTATTTTTAGTGTATTCCTGACATTTCGTAAATTACGTATTAAAAATATTTAATTATAATAAATTCTTTTCGAAAAATACTTTTCAGAGAACTCATTGAATTGCTGGAAACCGAAAGAAAACGTTTGTTGGAAGCGTTGCCTTATCAGTTTGTTGTTTCAAACATTATATTATGTGTAATCAAGATGATCTGTGAAGAAAACGGTCAGACCAATGCTGCACTCGGAGATCTAGTTCCTCATGATTCCTTAAATGTCGGTTACTTATTAATTTGAAGTGCCTGCAATACACTTTATCTGCAACAGTGAAAGGAAAAATGCCGTTTTCTTATGTTCCAAAGCTTAATAATGTCACATTGTAGGAACTCTGGAAAACTCCAAGCAGTAGAAAAGTCATGGACCCACGAGAACTTCGAAAGTCAGCTCTTATTGCTATCAATGAATTTGCGACTGAAATCGACACTTGTATCGAAGATATATGTGCTCAGGTGAAAGTTTTCATTGAAGAACAGCCATAAGGAAATATTATATATGCTAAAATATTCCTGAATTTTGATTTTGAAGGCACAGCATTTATACGAATTTTGCTGAATTGTAGTAGCATTTTCCAAGA
>NW_018112187.1:0-854 GCF_000183805.2 Loa loa | reverse complement strand
TTATTATTATTATTATTATTATTTTTATTATTATTATTACTATTACTATTATTATTTAAACTTCACAATCACAGCAAAGCTTTCATTAAGCTTTCGGTGCATATCTACACAAGAACTTACTTGTGCAATGATAAAATTGCCAGAAGGAATGTTAATCTGCGTTGCATGTATATATCGCGAATCATTCGGCATTGTTGGAAGCAAACGTACAGCACCTTCATTAAAATTGACAATACTTGGCGATCGATTCTTACCTTCATCCTCAAATCACTAATTAATTTATTATCATATTTCGAATTAATTATAATATTTGACTAGCTTTCTTTTTTTTTTTTCGTTGCTTCTACATTACTGTTAAATATTATTTAAAATCAAAAATGCATAAATCATTTTAACATTCTATTCAAATTTTCTTTTAAATTTGAATGAAAATTTGAAATAAAAAAAATCTTCTCCAAATAGAATTACTAATTAAAAATCATTTAATGATAATTACTAATTAGAAATCATTTAATGATATGTATATATATATATATATTTGGGTAAAAATTATTTAATTATATATATTTATATTTGGATTGATTTCGAAGAAAATTACTCATGCATTGTATAAAATATTAATTATATTGGCTGTAAAATTTTTAGTAAATGAATTAAATAAATGATAAAATATCAACATCAAACCATTGCTTCACTTTGACAAAAATCAGAAATGTGTCGTTGTTGTTTCCATAAAAATTTATGCTCTAATTTCATCCCATATTGTAAACTTTTCTTTGAAAAATATAATTACATGTGAAATCGAACACATTTCACCGTTTACTAATTTTGAGCACTTAATACATCTTTTACAT
>NW_018112186.1:0-854 GCF_000183805.2 Loa loa | reverse complement strand
AAGTGTGGTAATTTTTAAATGGATAATTGTGATTAGAAAAGAGATAGATGAAAGGAAAAGAAACGAAGAGAAGATAATAGAAATGAGGTTAAGGATGGAAAAAAGTGATAGTAGTTGATTGAATAGATTGAAACGAATTAATATTGGCATCAATTCGATTTAATTCTATTCATAGTAATTCTTTTGATCAAACCGATACTATCTACTATAACTTTCCGATTTTGTCCAATATTCAATCGTTCCTTACTCTCTATCTCCTCCCTCCTCTCTCTCTCCGTCTCTCTCTCTCTACCGTTCTCTTTTTCTCAATCATCTTTTTCAACTCTTAAGTTTTTTTTTTTAGTAAAATAAATACAATAAAGTTTAATTTCTTTTGCAATTAATTAATCATTATTACTAATTTAGTAAATTTAATTCATCTAATAGAATATTATCATATTATTTTATGGTAATATTTTGTTGGTTATTGATTAAATCATTCGCCAATGCTTTTTTTTTCTTCTCTCTCTCTTTCTCTCTTATTATAAATATGACTTTATCATTAAAGCTAACAAAAAAAGAAAAAAAAAAATTGGAAGAATGAACATTTTAGAAAATAAAATAAAGTTGAAATAAAAAGAAAAATGAAACGAAAATATCAATAAAAAAAGAAAGAAAGAAAAAATAAAACAAAAATATCCTTTAATTCAAGATAAACATTATCTTTTGAGAATATCAATAATTTTTCGTTATTAATATTACACTGAATGCAGAAAAAAAAAAAAAATGAATGGTCCGAGAAATTATGTTATGATTATTATCATATTTATCAGTTAAATTATTTGTTTAATATTTTTGAAATTAAAAAAAAGAAA
>NW_018112185.1:0-854 GCF_000183805.2 Loa loa | reverse complement strand
CCAATCTTTGTTTTTATTTCAGGTGCGCAGTGAAGCACTAGTTCTACCATACCGCAAATTAAAGGATAAGTTGTATGCAGCCATCTCTACCCAAACTTCGTCAGTCCCCTATCGCTTCAATACCAAATTTCTCCTCATCACGCAGGTAGCTTAACTCATTTCTTTACCACTATGATTTGATTCAGTTTTCTCGAGATTTTTCAAAATGGCTTCACTAGTTTCTTTTTTTTTTCTTTATACACGAAGTTGCTAATTTGTGTTTTGAATTACTAAGGCTTTGTTATTTTTGAAAAATCACAATCAAAATCTGGCATTTTTGATTTCTGTCTTGTTTCTCATGGATGGAAATTTTTTCGAATTTCAAAGGCGTTGGATAAGTTTGGGAAAAACTTAACATCAGATATTTGGCACAAAAAAAAATGACTTAGCGTTTTGAATTGCCTTCTTTGTTTGTGGTTTTTCCGTTGGTTGTATTAATTTTGTTTTTCTAATATTCTTCTGTTTTGAATTATTTAAAAAAAAAACGAAAAAAAATAGAGAAAATGAAAAAATAAAAAAAACGAGAAAATAAAAAACAAAGAAAAAAACAAAAAATGAAAAAAAAAGAAAAATAAAAAAACAAAATAACAAAAAATGGAAAAAAAAAGAACAAAAAAATAAAAAAAATAAAAAAACAAAAAAACGAAAATGATAAAAAATTAAAAAACAAAAAATAAAAAATAAGAAAAATAGAAAAATGAAATAATGAAAAATAGAAAAAAATTAAAAAATGAAGAAATAAAAAAATGAAAAATAAAACGAATAAAAATAAAAATCGATTTAAAAGTTTATTTGCGCTTGGTTGTACTAGTTTT
>NW_018112184.1:0-854 GCF_000183805.2 Loa loa | reverse complement strand
AATTTGTCTTACTCGCTATTCCCATTATAAATATAAACCAATATGAGCAAAGTGAATGAATAAAGTAAAGGTGGTAGGATCATTGCTGGAATATAAAATTTCTTCTTCATCCTCCGATATCTGCAAGTAACCACCACAGTTTTTATTGAGAAATATATTCGACTTCAAAAGGAAAAAACAAATCATTTAGTTTTTTTTTTTTGCAATTTGAGAAGCGTTCTATTTGCCGCCGGTACAAAAATTGAAGTTACTTGTCCTGTCGAAATTATTACCTTAAAGGTACCGAAATTGCGATGACTCGATCTACGCCGATGGGAAATAATACAGCAATTGTAAAACTTAAACCGAAACTGGGTATTAATTGTATCCAAATGCATGTCCGTAAAGGTATGAAAGTGATTCCGGTGAAAACAAAGTATGCAAGCGGGATATGGCCGATCTGGTAAAGAATTTCACCAAGTGCGTTCAATGCTATGAGTATATTGTTGACATTATGCAAACGCCTGGAACCTTGTGAATTATAAGAACCCGACCATTATTTTAAAGTTTGGATTTGAAATTTTTGAACTTGATACTGAGATATGCAAAAGGTTGCAGAAATCTACTACGCAAAATGTTGTAAATGAAAATGCTCTGATCACTGATCAATAATAATTGGTGGTCAAAGAGTATATTGTTGTTAATCAATTATCAGTCAATCAATGATGTACTTGCTCTGAATAGTAGCTATAATTAGTGCAGTATTCCCAATGAAACCAGTTAAAAGACACAATAGGAGAATGCATATGCATGGTAGAATTGGTAAAAAATCAACACAGCCATTTGACCACTTTACTGACCTTCAACTGGAATCG
>NW_018112183.1:0-855 GCF_000183805.2 Loa loa | reverse complement strand
AATAATATATATATATATATATATATATATATATATATATATATATATATATATATATATATATATCAAAATGATGACATATGTTTGATATCAAATGATGATATATGTTATCACATTCAACTTCTATCAAGATGAATCAATAATGTGATTCTCCCAATGGATATCATCAACATTCATCTAAAGTTAAAGAAGAAAGACATCGATATCTCTTGTTACAATCTTATGGTTGTTATTTCAATGGAAAATTAAATGATTCAAAATTTTGGAGAAAATAAAATAGTATGAAAATTAAAAAAAGGAAAAGAAGAAGGAAACATCAATTAAATTGATGGAACTTTTAGAGGAAAAAATTAATGAAAAAAAAAGAAAAAAAGGAAAATTAATTAAAATTAAATGCATAAAAATAAGTTAAATACTAGTAGCTGCTGATGCAAAAAAAAATTTTTTGGAGAGACAAAGGAAAAAAAACAAATAAAAGGAACTTCTTCTTTTGTTTTTTGTTGGCTAATTTTTAAAAATCATAGTAAAGCCACACATATATTATTACATAATGATGACTAATCACTCTGGAAAGTTATCATTTCGATTTCACTTCTTCTATTATTACTAATTTTACTAATTTTTCTACCTGTTACCAAAGATTTTATTATTATCATTATTATTAAGCTTCATCGTGACTTTCCTTTTTTTTCAAATAAAACAAAAAATATATGAGTTATACTTTCTGAATAAATAGCATTCTCTGAAGAAATAACATTCTCCAATTATTATGTCAAGTTCTTTGCTTGATGTATTAATTTATGTGAATTTGTAGCACATCAATTAAAAAATTATAATGCATCGGAATTGATGCAT
>NW_018112182.1:0-855 GCF_000183805.2 Loa loa | reverse complement strand
CTATTGGTATTTTGACAACATGTTATTCATTAGTTAAATATTCGATTACACTGGCGCGTAATTGGATAGTCTCATCTGCATCTATTTTTACATTAAGTTGAGTTTGAGTGATTATGTGTGCCTTAGGATTCTTAATGCCGAAAGGAGCTAGTTTTAATCCTTGTTCATCAGTTTCTATTAAGTCTAGTCGTTGAACTAGCTCTTTTGATATGAACGATAACTGTCACCCAATATCAAATAATACCAAGGCTTCTTCCTTTCGTCCTGGCAATAATGGGTTAAATACAATTATTTCCTTGCATAATAGCGGAGTTTCTTTACTTTGTTTTTCGTTATCACATTCGTTTGAGCCACCATTGTCGGATTGTAGTTAATCGAACAATCTTCCGATTTGCTGATTTCTTCATTTGTTTGGCTCATGTTAAGACTTGAAGTTTTGCTCTGATGTAGTTGATTTCTTTTTTCACATAGCGCACTGTTATGAGCAGCTTTGCAGTAAAAACATTTTACCTTTCTTCTGTATTCTTCGCCTTGATGTGTCTTTAAACAAACAATACATTTCTTTATTTCCTTGAGATGTTCATTCGAGCTTTCACAGTTGGATATACTCGGCATTCACTGTCCCAGTGATCTTGGTTACAAAATGTACATGGTCTTTTAGTTTTGTTTTCTCTCTTTTTTGTTATTAAGGAATTTTCTTCTCATTATGAATTGTTGCCAATGCTGAAGTTTCATTATATCCTTTCGGAATTTGTTTGTATTTAGACAAAATGGGTTTTCTCTCCATTTGAGTTGATGTGAATTGGTTTTTACCTGTTCATTGACTTGTTCCCGAGAAATCTTCTTAGTTTTAAT
>NW_018112181.1:0-855 GCF_000183805.2 Loa loa | reverse complement strand
GGAATATATTGGTACATATTCGAAATGAATTGTTGAACGATTATTTGTTTGGATATTTCATCCACGTGCAATAATTACGGTATAGTGAGTATCGTAAATTATTCCAATATTTTCATATTCACAGTTTTGCTTTTGGCAGATTTCTAAAGTACCAAAAGCCCTTCCTGTTTAATTGTCGTACAGTACAACAAACTATGCTTGCGCTAATTAAGGAAAGATCAAAATTTGAATAAACAAATCATTACATACAATCCAACTGATACAATTTTGCATCTTTGCTATTACCATCATCAGATGTTATAAAATTTTTCAAAAAAAAAGAAAATTAACAAAAAATTTAAAAATTAAAAAAAATAAATTATTAACAATTAAATATCAAAAATTTATTAATATTGTTTGATAACATTTTTGTTTCTTTTCTTTCAAAATTTTCCTATCTTTTTTTTTTTTTTACTTCATTCGAAATATGTAAACAAAATTAAAAAAAATATGAAGAAAAGGAATCGTTTACCTTTTTTTTTTTTGTTTTTTACTTATCTTTCTGAAAGAAAAAGAAAAAAAAAAAGGATGAAAACTTAGAAGTTTATATGTTTTTATTTAAAAGAAAAAGAAAAAAAACCCATAAACATAGATTTAGTTTTATAATGAGATTGAGGCAATGGCATATATTTTATTTTTGAAAATGAGAGACGGATATTTAATTTTCAAATGTGATATTTCAAAAAAAAATTTTTTTTAAATCTAAAAATCTTCATTTTTTCACGTAATTAACAATATTAATGATTATCTCAAATTGAAATGATCGTTAATTATAAATTTAATCTTAAATTTCTAATTTATCTCTTTATTTACTGA
>NW_018112180.1:0-856 GCF_000183805.2 Loa loa | reverse complement strand
TTTTTTTTTTTTTTTGCAGATTTAAGCATAACGATTAATTTATTTAAAAAACGAACTTCTTACCTAATGCATTCTTAAATTATTCGAAATTTTTCCTTGTATTAAATTATAATTTTTATCAATTCAATAAATTCAACGATTTTCATTTTTTTTAAATTCTATTTTCGAATTACTTTTAAATGTTTTGTTCTTTGTTGTACTACCGTACTATTTTAGCTACATCCATTTAGGATAGATTTATTTATTAATTTCATGAACTAACATCATTTAGACGTAATGATGGGAAGTAATTTATCGTAATACTACTAATCATGACATTACACTTAACTGCTAATAAAATCACCAATATTTTTTAACTAACCATTTGGTCTTATCAAAGATTTCAAAGAATTCCTCTCAGGATTGAGAAATCATTGATTAACATTAGTTATTATCATTGACCATTACTAGTTTCATGCTAAAATGATTATTTAATTTATTGGACATATCAAAATTTTTTACCTAATATTAAATAAGTGGACAAGCAGCTAGAAAATTGGAAGAAAAAATAAAAAACGAACGATATCGTTGGTCAAAATTTTTCAGTGCTGGTAATTTTAAGTAAGTCTAAACAAATGGACATTAAAATAAACAAATGATATTGTTGGTCAAAATTTTTCAGTAATGTGGTAATTTTAAGTAAGTCTAAACAAATGGACATTAAAATAAACGAATGATATTGTTGGTCTAAAATTTTTCAGTAATGGTAATTTTAAGTAAGTCTAAACAAATGGACATTAAAATAAACGAATGATATTGTTGGTCAAAATTTTTCAGTAATGTGGTAATTTTAAGTAAGTCTAAACAAATGGACATT
>NW_018112179.1:0-856 GCF_000183805.2 Loa loa | reverse complement strand
ACTTTTTGCTAAACGCTTTTCAACTTATCAATCGGTATTTTCCAAGTTTTACTTAAAAACTTTACGTTAAAAAAGTTTATATTGGGGGAGTTATTTGTTGTTTATCGCAATAATTTGAGAAAAGTTATTAAAATATTTTAGATTTATCTCAACTATTGAACCGCTGGAAGATTCCAAAAAATTTCTGAATCAGTTTCCTCCAACTAATAAATAGTTGATGCTAAAAAAATGGTAATTAGAAATGGGCCGAATGTTTTAACAATAAATTATTCTCATTATATTTCAAATATATCATAGTCATTTAACAATCTCAACTATCAGCATACGGCAAATCCTCCACAACTAGCTTCACCGGCTCCAACCTCTGAAATCAAAATAGATTTTAGAATTGAAATCACAAGTTAAGTTTATACAAGCAATAAATGCAAGAAGTATGCAGCGAAGAAAGAATACAAATATAATGAAATTTCTTAAAAGCATAACAACAAATTTATTTTCTTTACAAAAAAAGTTAAATTTTCATATTTAAATGCTAAATATTATTTTCATCCGACACGTATTTGTCCTTTCAACTAGTAGTAACTGAGCAATTTCGAAAGTCAATCAATTAAATAAATTTTAACGAAAACAATTAACGGAGAGACTGAAAAATTTTTCAAAACAAGAAAATAGCTAGGCAATTTATATAGGAGGAAAAGAAACAACAGGGAGAGCAAAATACTGCGGTGGTCGAACAAAAGTAGCATCAGCTAATAGATTAGACTAGCACAAGTGCTTTTAAACCGAAAATTATAAAGGATGAGATAGTGCTCGAAGTAAAAAGCGCTTTCAGGATGAAAAAAAAAAAAAAAAAAAA
>NW_018112178.1:0-856 GCF_000183805.2 Loa loa | reverse complement strand
CTTAATTCAAATATTAAGTTAATTTTGGCAAAGTTAAAAGTTTAGCCTCGAAATGTGAAATTAAATTCAAATAATCGATTTTAATGAATTGAATTAAATTTTAATGATTCAATAAATTTTATTGAATTTACTGTTTCACAGTAACAAACTTTGGGTTAATCTTGAAAATGATATGGGTTGCGAAATGCAATTTTCGTTTTTCCATTTGTGTGGTGAAGAGAATATAGTTTCAAATTTTTAAACGAAACTTGAACTATTGAACTTGTTGTGTTGTTTTTTGAAGCAATAAATGTTGATTAAGAATCTACCTTTTAAAAATTTTTTTCACTCTTTAGGCAAATGTAAGATGATGTTTTTCTATGTGTGATATTCAATATAAAGCATTGTTAAATGAGATGTCATCAATGCTTACTTTTTTACAACTAAATTTTCTAGATTCTCTTTCCTTTCCAAAGGTTGTTTGTTTGTATCTTATCATTTTTTCGCTATCTTCCAATTTTTACAGTACTTCACAAATTATATAGCTGAATTTAAATAGTGAATTAAAAAGCTAAAGTAACTCATTGACAAACGTAAAATATTTAATATTTTATAAACAATTAGCAGAGAAACATCTCACTAATAAAAACGCGGTCATAGAGCAATGTATGGAGCGTAATTTGCTAACTTTTGCGTACTTCTGACCTTTCATTATTATATTAGCTCTATATTATTATTATCATTATTATTATTATTATTATTATTATTATTATTATTATTATTATTATTATTATTATTATTATTATTATTATTATTATTATTATTATTATTATTATTATTATTATTATTATTATTATTATTATTATTATTATTATTA
>NW_018112177.1:0-857 GCF_000183805.2 Loa loa | reverse complement strand
TTTAAAATGTCTCGAATCTTCTTGTTTCCAACCAGTCACTCTCTAACTGCTTAATTTTAACTTTCAGAATCGTTTCAGCTATCCAAAATTGCATAAATCATATGGTACAAACACCGGGACCTTCAACTATTCCTGCATCCTTCAAAAGTTTGCCAGGATATACCATAACGACGAGCGGGATATTGATCACACCAGATGGACGACCACTCCCATCTGCAGTCTATAATTGTTTCGGTATACCAAGGCAAGCATTAGCTTCGCTGGATTCAAATCAGGAAGAGGACGATCGTTTATGCGCAGTGTGCGGTGATAAAGCCTCAGGGAACCATTACAGTGTACCGAGTTGCGAAGGATGCAAAGTATGCATTACACGTTTGTTGCGTGGTTCAATTAGTAAGACGTAGAATGACGAAAGTTTCGGACTTCTTTTTAAGTCTGTCTCGAGCTTTTTGAAGAAATTCCGGAATGTTATGCAAAGCCGTATTTCAAATACGTTGAACCATATCTTTATAATGCCTAACTACTGCTATCTGACGTTTTGATAGATATTTGAAGGATTAGGCAATAAATGTTGGTTTTGGTAGTGATTGAATCTCAAGAATTTCAACCCAAATGAATAGAAATTTTCAGGGTTTTTTCCGAAGAACTATTCAAAAGAAAATAGAATATGTATGCTACAAGCAAGGTAATTGCATAGTGGATCAGAAAAACCGGAATAGATGTCAGAGCTGTCGATTTAAGAAATGCCTTCAGTTAGGCATGCGTCAGGAATCGGTACGTTTGGATCGCAATCGCCGACGGAAAAAGGATGAAAACAGGTAAATTTTGCTTCAATAATTTTTTAATTTCCACTCCAC
>NW_018112176.1:0-857 GCF_000183805.2 Loa loa | reverse complement strand
GTTTTCACGACACTCCCGACCAGAGAAGGTTGATATTGGGAGTACGTGGGGTTTGTAATAAAGTAGAGTTTGTTTGGTTGGTTTGTACTGCTTCTAGTTCGCATTGCAATGGGTTCCTGGTGTTCCACTGTGTCCGGTTCGATTTCCACAACTTTCGCGCTTTCCTTGTTATTAAGTTCGAGATGATCATCATTGTTAACTTCGAGGGGATACAGAACATTTATTGGACGATTGAGGAGTTTCCCAGTAGGAGTTTCTACTTGAACATTCCTGACTTGACCGTCTTTATCAATTTTGACATCTTTGATTCTTAATAATTTCCACATTCCCCTTGGGATGCCCGATTCATTTAGGAGTACAATCTCTCCCTTCCTTGGAGTTCTTTTTTGTGCTCCTTTGGGTGAGGTAATTTCCCTTTGTGTGCGTTCTCTGAGGCTTGTTAAATATTCGGTTCTCCAGATTTCCCAAAAATTGTCGAGAGTTTTAAGAGTGTTCCTCCAGTATTTGATGAGCTTTTCTCTGGTATCTAACCTGTGAGGGATAAACTCTTCCTGTGTATCATCATTCTTAATCATGGGTAGATGAAGCGAAGCGTTAGGCAAAATAAAATCAATGGGACGTATAATAACGCAGTCGTCAAAGTTGGCATAAGTTAGTGGCCGGGTATTAAGTATGCCCTCAACTTCTGCAATTAGCGTCACCAATTCCCTTTCCGTTAGGTATTTTCTACCAATGGCTCTTTTTAATGCATTTTTCGTTAACCCAATTAGTCTCTCATAAATTCCTCCTTGCCAAGGAGCCTTTGGTACAATATTTTTCCAGGTCATTCCTTCCTTTCGCTAAAAAGTTGGAGACAG
>NW_018112175.1:0-857 GCF_000183805.2 Loa loa | reverse complement strand
TCTCTCTCTCTCTCTCTCTCTCTCTCTCTCTCTCTCTCTCTCTCTCTCTCTCTCTCTCTCACAGATATATACCATTAGCGCTTTTTGCGCATCTTCATCTTCTACATGTAATGGAAGAAAAATCAGTTATGTATTTGTGTTAGGGAGAATTTTTCATCTTCAAAAAGTAATAATCTTACATTTTTGCATTCCGAATTATTGTCATTTGTCCTATTTGTCACATCAATACAAAACTCTTCCTTTTGTCGCCATCATTATATTAGGTATGAAAAGAGGGAAATATTCAGTTTTTATTTAGTTTCGAACAAATTCTTCCTTCCATTTATTATTGTATATTTCCAGAATTTTATTATCAATTAGTGTACTTTTCATTTGTTAACTTTATGTTATCATTATCATTTATCATTCTCACCTGTATTATCATTATATTGGATAAATTATAACGTATGTTTCTTTCCTCTTTTCTCACTGGTATATTTCTTACTATAAGATTGTGAATATTTAAAACTTTTTTGGATTTAATTTATTAGCAATAGTCTAATAAGTCTTACTCTGAGATATTTCTTATTTAATCATATCAGCTTATCATTGCATATCTTGATATTAAGAAATTACAAAAAATCATTATCAACAAGTTTATATCTTGTATTCAAACAAGCTTTTTGTATTCAATCAAATGATCCGAATAATATACGGTAGATGAAAAGGAATATGGAGAATGAAAGAGTAAAGAAAAAGATAGAGTTAGTAACTTTAAAATTAGTGGTGATGAGAAAAGACAAACGATGTAAAATAATTTGCAAAAAAAAAAAATATTTTTTTTTTGCAAATGACAAGAGAGAGAGAGAGAGGAAGGG
>NW_018112174.1:0-858 GCF_000183805.2 Loa loa | reverse complement strand
TTTAACAAGAAAATACCTGAATGCGATTTAAACAAAGGTCATATAGGAAATTTTCTTGGGTTGTTATGGAGTCACGAGAAAGATATAATAAGTGTAACATTAAAGCCATGGATGGGGAAGAATTTAACCAAAAGGACAATTCTACAGTTCATTGCTTCTCAATATGATCCGCTGGGATTTCTAGTGCCTGTACTCATAAAATTCAAACTATTAATCCAACATTTATGGAAGGAAAACATTTCATGGGATCAATCCTTGTGTGAAGCAGACCAACAACAATGGAAGAAACTTATCGCGGAATGGCCAGCAAATGTTATAGATCTACCAAGATATGTGGTAGAGCCAGCAGAACAAGCCGAATTTCACGTATTCACCGATGCTTCCATGGGAGCTTACTCCGCAGCAGTTTACATACGGAACCCCAAAAATGGAAGTAATAGTGCAAAGTCGTTCTTGCTCTACGCAAAATCAAGGATTGCTCCAATCAAAGGTATAACGATACCTAAACTGGAGTTATTATCAGTATTGATTGGAGTAAGAGCAGCACAGTTCGTGGTAAAGCAACTGAATATAATAAGTTACCACGTAACTGTATGGTCCGACTCCAAATGTGCACTTTTCTGGATCACTAATTATACTAAACTACTCCCACGATTCATACAAAATCGAATCGAAGAAATAAGAAATTCCAAATATGAAGTCCGGTATACACCTGGCGAGCACAATCCGGCAGACATAGCGACAAGAGGACTTGCACCAATCAAGCTCCGAAAGTCAGAGCAATGGTGGAAGGGACCTCGATGGCTGGAAAAGGAGAGGTCGGAATGGCCAAAGAGTGAATTCCATTATGAAGAGAGT
>NW_018112173.1:0-858 GCF_000183805.2 Loa loa | reverse complement strand
AGAGAGTCCAGCTGTTTTACAATATTTGATTAAAATAAATTCGATAAATGATTTCATGTGTCTATTTAAGAACACAATTTTCCCTAAATATTAATTTTAGAATACAATCCTTAGGAACAAAATTGCATCTCTGGTATTCATTAACATTTTTTTCAATGAATTTTCATTTTTTCCTATTCAATTTTACAAGAATTAAAATTTTCGCTAATCACAGAACTTTTCGAATAATTCAGTAATTGATAAAAAGTGATAACAAATTTTTTGCTGTGGATGTAGGTCGATGTGCGGTCAAAAAATCTAGGAATAACTGTTTTAATGATTTCGAAAATCCACTTTTATTTTTAAATTGAACTATTTTACAGATTTCTAGAAACAAAAGGACACCATTTTTGGCAGCAGGCTGAATAATTATGTTTTCATTGGATGAGTTATGCAAAACCATTTGATGCTTCTCATTATCAGATGAATTATTATTCCTAAAATTAACTGCAAATTGTAATATTTTGTAAGAAAACAAATTGCCACTTTGTTATCACTTCAATAACTTATGTTAACAATGATATGATTACTTTATTGGCCTTTCATGTTGTTTACACTTATTTTTGCTGGTGAATGATGAATGATTTCGATTCAAATTTTGTTCGTTTTCATCAGCTTTCACAATTGTTACTTTTTGAAGTGATAAAGATTCGTCGCTCTGAAACAGACGAATATTTCAAATGTAGATAAATTAAAATTTATCATTTTCTATCAACAATTTTTGTTTGAATTATTCGGTTAATAAATACATTCTGAATGTAATCATAGTGGTTAATTCCGGAATGTTTTAGCAAAAATTCATACAAGATTTTTATTTGA
>NW_018112172.1:0-858 GCF_000183805.2 Loa loa | reverse complement strand
ATTATTATTATTATTATTATTATTATTATTATTATTATTATTATTATTATTATTATTATTATTATTATTATTATTATTATTATTATTATTATTATTATTATTATTATTATTATTATTATTATTATTATTATTATTATTATTATTATTATTATTATTATTATTATTATTATTATTATTATTATTATTATTATTATTATTATTATTATTATTATTATTATTATTATTATTATTATTATTATTATTATTATTATTATTATTATTATTATTATTATTATTAATCGGAATTTAATTGAATTATTTCATGGACACTTATCACTTTTTTCTCCTAATATTGTCATCGCTGAATAAAACTTTCATCTTACTGTTTTATTTTACTGTTTAAGAATATCGTCTGTATGGAGTTTGTAAATTGAGCTGCACAGAAAAAGTTGCGATTGGATACTATTTCAAATTCCTAAATCTTTTTCATCTGTGCAACATAAATTGCTTAAAATTAGTCTGAATCATCAAGTTCCTTTTCCGTTTCATCAACACCGCCCTTCACTTGATTAATTAATGATTTCAAAGAAAGAAGAGAATTCTTAAAAAAAAAAAATAAATGCAAAACCATCAGATGTAATTAGCTGAAGAACGGTGGGATAGAATGGGGATAATATGCTAATCAGATTATTATAAAAGACAAGCGAAGAAAGAGTTGATGAAATTGTTAAATTTTTTTAGTGGTAACAGTAATAGTAGTAATAATAATAATAGTAATAGTAATAGTGATAATAATAATAATAATAATAGTGATAATATTTAGTAATGATAATAATAACAATAATAATAATAATAATAATAGTAATAATAATAATAATA
>NW_018112171.1:0-858 GCF_000183805.2 Loa loa | reverse complement strand
TATTTTCTTGTTGCGAACATTTTATTGTCGCAAATATTTTATTGTCGTGAAAATCGTACTGTTGCAAATATTTTCTTGTTGCGAACATTTTATTATCGCAAATATTTTATTGTCGTGAAAATCGTACTGTTGCAAATATTTTCTTGTTGCGAATATTTTACTGTTGCAAATGTTTTCTGTATCGCAAATATTTTATTGTCATATCATACGATTAATTAATTACTAATTTCATCTTCAAAATTTTTATTTTATTATTTCATTTTTTCTTATCAACTTTTTTTTCAACATCTCAAATTGTATAATTATTATCATCACTATTACCATTACTACCATTATAGGTAAAATTAAACAAAAACATTCTAAATAATTTCAAGGATTGTTTGATTTGATATTTAAAATAACAACAAATAATTTTACAATAAATGTTTTACTAGGAAAAAAAAGAAAAAAGAAACCATTTATCATTATCAATAAATGTTTATAATGCAATATCAATTCGAATTAAAATATGAATTTTAAAATTATAAAAATTTCGAATTTTTTCTTTTTTTTAAATTTAGATCGAACGATGTTGCATCGATCCGAATCAGAATCATTAATACATTTAGTACCGATACAGCGTATTGAACAACAACAACAACAACAACAACAAGGACGACAACGTCCACCATCTCATAGTCGAAATCGGATGATTGTCGAACGAACTGAGGTTAGTTGTCATTTTGTCATCGTTAGTTGTCATTTTGTCATCCTTTTAATGTTTTCTTCAAGTTGTATTAAATAAATAGTTAAGCAAAATGGCGAATGTTGTTTGAAACAAAATTAATTTTATGAATGTAAGTTTTAAATTTAAAAAAT
>NW_018112170.1:0-859 GCF_000183805.2 Loa loa | reverse complement strand
AGAGAGAGAGAGAGAGAGAGAGAGAGAGAGAGANAGAGGAGAGAGAAGAGAGAGAGAGAGAGAGAGGACTCAAATCTTAATGGATTCGTGGTCGCATGTTCAAAAATCTCGAAACGGCAACGAACCTTCTTCTGTAAGTGTGATGTTGCTTATCCAAGTTATTCATGAGAAACTGGAGATGACATGAGATAGAAAGGAGATATGTGCATAATTTGTCTGGGATTTCTTCCAGGAATTCATTGGGATTTCTTCGAGGAATTCACTGGGTATCTTCGAGAAATTCACTTGCATCTGATTATACAATCCGGAATTACGAAATAAGGAGGAGCAATTCTCACTCCATTGTAAATAACTCTTATCACATTCACTAACATTGATTAAGCTATTGGTTTAAGTAATAAAAAAAGAAGATGATAAATTAATTTTTCAAATATTTAATTTGTGGAAAAGAAAATTGAATTTAAGTTCAAAGATGAATGAAATGGAAATTTTTAATTTAAATTCTCTTCCCACAAAACAAACAAATTACATTTTAGTTTTCTTCTCTTTTTTTTTAAATATTTATTCGAGAAATAAATTAATCATTTCTTCTTCCTGTGATTGGAAATAATGCATTGCAATGATATGAAATGAATCATGACAATATATTTTTTCAAAGGTCATATAATTGACCTTAGTTTAAGCTTAATCTTGATGATGTTTTTTTTTTTTTTTTTCATATCTCTATTCATTGTTCATTTCTTCCCTCTTATTTAATCATATCTTTTCTTTTTTTTTTTCCTCAAATTTATAACATTTAGCAGCAATAGTTGCATAAAACAAAGCTAACATAATGTAGACAATTACATAGAAATGTCAA
>NW_018112169.1:0-859 GCF_000183805.2 Loa loa | reverse complement strand
CACATTATTTTTTAGTAGCTTTTTTGATTAACAGTAATTATATACGAGCATTTAAGCATCATTAACTAAACGCAAATGTACATTTGCGCCATTTTAATGAAAAGCAAAACGTACATTTGCACTCGCATTTATGTTACTTTAAATGACAAGAAATATGCATATGCATCAGCAGTTTATCATAATTCCATAAAATTTTGCTACTTTAAAACGACAACAATCAGCATCCATGCATTCTTGATCAATCATAAATGTACAATTGGGCTGCCTAAAAATTACTAAATTCACATCTGTGCATTCTTAACTTGTTACAAACATACATTTGTGCATTGTTAAATGTATTTATAACATTTGATTTCATTAAATTCAAAAGAATTTCAAATATTTTTATTACGGTTTTGTAGCAGCAAAATGTTAAAATGCAATATTGCTAAACTATTTATACCTCATAGAAATTTGAATTAAAATTAATAAAAATAAAAATTTGATATATCCAAATATTATTGAGTCTGATTCTATCAAATTCAAAGCTCCTCGAATGTTCTTTTTATAACTCTTTATTGGATATAAATACAGATAATTATTAAAGGTAAATTATTTGCATTGAAATGATAAGTAACTAATAAATTTACGTAATTATCGAACATTTCATACGACAACTGTTTCTAATTCTTTTTCTTGTCAACGTATTCCCTACATTAATTCGTGAAATTTAATATTGAAAACATAATAAGAATAGACGCGTATGTGTCACCGAAAAATGGCACTTAAACTTGGTAGTTTGATGTGACGGAAAACATTGCAATTTGCAAGTAAATTGAGAGAGCATGTAGGACCCTCTCGATAAGATTACCATATCATG
>NW_018112168.1:0-859 GCF_000183805.2 Loa loa | reverse complement strand
ACATTTCTGTTTCTCTTACATTCTCTTGTTCTTTTTTTAATATTTAACTACATCAAATTTATGCAGACACACACACACACACACACACACACACATACAAAATATTTCCAGTTGAAGTGTCGTTGTTGAAACGAAATGTTTGTTAAGTTTAGGTGTATGTGCTTGTCCGTCTGTCTCTTTGTGTGTGTCTGTCTGTCTGTGTATATATATGGTGAATGAGAATAATGAGGAATGGGCGGTACAAGCGTTTCAGTTAGCCAATAAATTAATTGAAGTGGGTGGGAAGGGACGAATAGATGAAGAGATGGGAGGTGATTCAGTTAAAGTTTAGGATAACGGTAGTTTTGAAGGCGAGTCGAATGAAATGTTGAACGAGTGGTACTTTTATGCTCTAATCGAATTTTAGAGCAAAAAAAATTTTTTTTTTCTTCTTTAATTTTTGAATTTTCTTATCATCAATTCATCCAATCATTTGATTTATTATCACTTGGATGATTGGTTGAAATTATTATGTCATCACTTCCATATTCGCCATATTATTATACAGCTGCTACCGTTTCACCAACATCAACACATTTTCGCACATGTTTAGCGCAAATGCCAACACCATCCAGGTAACATCATAAAATTCATTTAATTTAATTAATCATGATATATTATCATCATCATTATTATTATTAGTATAGTAGTATATTGCTTTATAAAGTTAAAAATAGTAAATTGCACTAGTATTATTTTTAATATTAATTATTATTTTTAATCAATATTTTTCAGAGCGATATATATATATATATATATATGTATATATATATATATATATATATATATATATATATATATATATATATATATACTACTA
>NW_018112167.1:0-859 GCF_000183805.2 Loa loa | reverse complement strand
GTATGGCGCAAATGATAATAGTAATGCAGTGTGTATGGCGCAAATGGTAATAGCAATGCAGTGTGTTTGGCGCAAATGGTAATGCTAATGCAGTGTGTATGATGGAAAATATGTGAAAGAGATTTTTTAAAAAAAAAAAATCCTACAAATCAATGAATTGATTTAAACTATTGCCATTTTACTTCAAGATAAATTACCGTATAGAATAAAGGTATTGAAATATAGAATAATGTATATTGAGGTGTAGAACAATATATTCGAAATTAACAGTGTATGTAAGTAAAAAATTTGAAATTAAAATTAAATAAATTTTTAAATATGGGAATTAATTATTATGTTAGGGAAGGATGGATTGATTGATTGTTCGATTGATTGATTGCTTGATTGATTAATTTTTAAATTTAAGAATTAATTGAGCATTATGTTAGAGAAGGGTGAATTAACTGATCAATTGATTGATTGATTGATTGATTGATTGATTATATTATGCTTTATTTCATATACAATGAATTTTAGCTAAACAAAAAAAAAATTCGGATGAAAACAAAAATTCCCAATCAATTACGGTAGAATGGAAGAAATAAAAAAAAAAACAAACTCTGTTTCAAATTTTATTTTTCCTTTTATTTCTAGATTTTTTTTTTTGTTTTTCATAAAATCGATTTTACATTTAGAAATTTGAATGCAAAAAAAAAAAATTTAATAAAAAAATTTTAAAAAAAAATTAATTTTTTTTGGATGTTTCTCATTTTCAACAATTTTATTCCATTCCCATAAAGCTTTTTAGATGGTAGCGGAGGTAAGAGAGAGAGAGAGAGAGAGAGAGAGAGAGAGAGAGAGAGAGAGAGAGAGAGAGAGA
>NW_018112166.1:0-859 GCF_000183805.2 Loa loa | reverse complement strand
AAATTTTGAACTTGATACTGAGATATGCAAAAGGTTGCAGAAATCTACTACGCAAAATGTTGTAAATGAAAATGCTCTGATCACTGATCAATAATAATTGGTGGTCAAAGAGTATATTGTTGTTAATCAATTATCAGTCAATCAATGATGTACTTGCTCTGAATAGTAGCTATAATTAGTGCAGTATTCCCAATGAAACCAGTTAAAAGACACAATAGGAGAATGCATATGCATGGTAGAATTGGTAAAAATCAACACAGCCATTTGACCACTTTACTGACCTTCAACTGGAATCGTTTAAACTTGATTCAAATTTATAAATAGCGTTCATACACGTGACCCCATTTCTTAAACTTATTTCAAGTTCATGTATAATCCATTTATTAATGTAAAGTATACATAAAAATGAAGTATATATATGTAAAGTATATATATCATAATGTAAAGTATACATAAGAATGCGATTATATATATACTTGTGAGCAGAGAGTCAGGAAATTATTGGACATCCATAAGCGCATTGAACACATTCGAAAAAAGTACAGAAATTCAGACTGACTCATATATCAGGAAAGTTTGAATGCTATGTAAAAACAGCTGAGTTAAGCAAGACCATAGATGTAAACAACGCATCTTATGATTTATTCGAAAAACAATTAATGCCATTGGAAATTGGCTTTATCGTAAAAAAGCTTTTAATTATTTAATTCATTTAGCAGTTATTTAGACCTTTGACTACTTTTCCATAGTATAAGTTATTAACGATAGTGATGTCCGATCAAACTCTGCAATATAAACGATTAAGCACTGACCCACACTTAAAAATTGTTCTAATACTTGTTTAAGTTTCTCGTAAAAG
>NW_018112165.1:0-860 GCF_000183805.2 Loa loa | reverse complement strand
AACCGTTTGCATGAAGTATTCATTCAGGCATCCTGAAATACAATACAAATCCATTTACTTAACCGTTTGCATGAAGTATTCATTTCAGGATGCACAATATTTTTGAAATGAGTTCCGGAAATCAATCGGAATTATCATAATCGTTTAGTGTTAGAAGCATCTTTCAGCTCTAATATGATACAAATCCGTTTATTTAAATCCATTCACTCCTGAAGCATTCATTACAGAATGCTCAACATTTAGAAATAAATTCCGGAAAGCTACCGGAATTGTTACACTCAGCTCCAATTATCAAAATGAAACATATTTTTGACAATTAAACAATTACCATCTGATCGATCCCTAATATTTGCTACGGTAACTTGTAACAGGAAGGAAGCAGAAGAGAGGATGAGATTTGTCAATAATAAAATCTTTTTTTTTTGTGCTATTTCATTTGCTAAAATAAAATTGAGTGAAAATTTTAACAGAGAAAGTAATACTTCTTAATACATGAAGTTTATTTACCTCAACAATAATTTGGTGGACAATAATTGGGTCATCGCGGGACATACAAACAATTTTTTTTTGTTTGGAAAATTTCATTTCTATGAGGAATTTAAAATTGTCGGGAAAAGAAGAATGAAATGAGAGTATCAAATGAGTTCGAATCGAATTGGTAATGTCATTCTCATCAACAGATCATTAAAAATGTGAAAATGTGAAATCTTTTTTTTTTCTTTTTGTTGGGGCGCAATTGCGACCTTGGCGCATAATTGATGGAAAGATGGACAGATTAAATATAAATGAGATTGTATTTGTTGTGGACAGACTGGGATATGAACAATCCCAAATGTTATTGTTAATATTATTTGCATTTT
>NW_018112164.1:0-860 GCF_000183805.2 Loa loa | reverse complement strand
CAAAATGAAATGAAACTGTAGAAAATATTCTAAGGGCTTTGCATAAATTATTTTTCACAATGCAATATGCTAACTGAATTGAAATTATTCATGAAGGGTTAAAGTATAAAGGATTAAAAGTGATTGTTATTATTACATTACTATAGGTTATCGATACACGTGGCTAGCCACTCCCATCAAAATTAGCATTTATATACGCGATCCCCTGCCAATAGCATACAGAAGCGGCTGGATGGTATCTATCTAACTGTCTTCATGAAATTTCGTTTAACAAGTTCTGTTTCATTTATTTCGACGAAGAATGCCAGTTGCTTTTTAAGGTTTTGCGTCATGCGATTTTAGGACTCCAACATGAGCACTTTCTTTATTAAACAAAATTATCGTTTTATCAAATTTGTAATTGTGCAAGTTTGCAGAAATCTGCTTTGGAATGCTTGAGATCAATCTCCAACATAAATAATTTGTTCTGTTTGATGTTTGAACGGGAGATGTTCGTATTATACGCGCAATGAATGCGTACCGATCTCTTTTCAATGCTAATATATTCAGAACAGTATGCGCTTCAAAAAGTTTTACGCAACTGTTTCAGAATTGGCAAGAAATTATTCCCATCAAAATGCGTTTCATCTGCTTCATCGTCTTCCTCATCCAACTGAGTTACACTCAAACCATCGTAAGTTCATTTAAAATTAAAGAATATAAGATAGCACTGCAATATTTTTAAGGTTTCAAACCTTTAGCTCAGTTTGAAATTGATGACTTCATAAAATTTGAGGAGCCGCAAACAGAACCGTTGGATTTGTCAATGTCAAGAACATATATGGGAATTCATAAATTTGTGGAGCTGCAGACAGTAACCG
>NW_018112163.1:0-861 GCF_000183805.2 Loa loa | reverse complement strand
CGAGTAGCCTGATTGAATGAATAAATCAATGAAATGGATATTTTGTTTAAAAAAAAATGCATAGTAGAATGAACAACATTTTCAATATTTATTATTGTCAACAAATTGTCGTCATTTTATGATATAAACGATCTCATTCGAAATCTTCCATTAGTTAATGACGTAATCAGCTAAAAGAATTCAAAAAAAATGTTCATTGTCACATGACACATTCGTACCATTCACATATTACTACCATTGTCATTTCCTTCTTTCTCAAGTTATTGTTGAATAAATTCGCGCAGATAAACATTTTCTGTTCTTTGTACAAATGCGCTTTTTCTAAATCCATTAGAATCTCACTGTCATTTTATACACAAACTGTCACCATTTCGTATTTGTCCACATCTCACTTCTCGATAAGCAGTTCAGTTGATCATAATTTTGATCATAATCAGAATAAGAATGAGTAGTACAGGATATAATTTTCAGAACAGATCATCAGGTCAAAGATCATCCATCCATTCAAGTCGAGCCTTACAATATCCAATTTTTTATTCTTTCCGTGTGCATATGTCGTTGCTATACTTCCATAAACTGATTTCTGCAACATTTACAAGCATTGTTGTGCAGTGCAATGGATAAAAACTTAAATAATAATGGACAATAATTAATGATTAATAATTACTAATTAATAATAATAATAATAATAACAAAAATAATAATATTAATAATAATAACAATTAATAATAATAATAATAATAATAATAATAATAATAATAATAATAATAATAATAATAATAATAATAATAATAATAATAATAATAATAATAATAATAATAATAATAATAATAATAATAATAATAATAATAATAATAATAA
>NW_018112162.1:0-861 GCF_000183805.2 Loa loa | reverse complement strand
TAAGATTATTGAACTTATCAGTTGAAGAAGTCAGTGAAGAACAAGCATATATAGGAATAAAACCGAAGAAATCATGGTTCAAATCGTATCAGAAGGAATCATCCAGACTGGAAGAACATATGGGTCAGGATGACGCGAGATCACTGAACTTGCGTCGAAAAGTAAGGAACAACAAGAATAGAAGGAAGGAATGTCAAGAACAGATACGACTCGCACAGGTGAGAAGCGGTTCAAATGCAATATATGCGAAAATTACGCTCGAAATATGATCTGTTCTGCATAATAGGATTCACACAGGTGAGAAGCCGTTCAAATGCGATATATGCGAAAAAAATTCATTCGAAAAAGGGATCTGGTTGTACACAATATAAACTCACACAGGTGAGAAGCCGTTCAAATGCGATATATGTAATCAAAGATTCCGTCGAAGTGATTATGCGCTTGCACATAAAAGGACTCACACAGATGAGATGCCGTTCAAATGCGATATGTGCGAGAAGAATTTCACTCGGAGAGGCAGTTTGTTTGCACATAGAAGGACTCACACAGGTTTAGCTGTTTTTAGTGCAACAAGAATTTCTCTTAATCACAGCATTTGAATACAAATATGAAGATTCATCTAAATGATTGGGCCACATTCGACTGCACTGTTATGCGATGAAGTTCTTCTGTGGAAATCCACCTTGAAATCACATTTGAAGAATCATATGATGAACTGACAGATGTATTTTAACCGAAACGCACATTGCTATTTCTGGTGTTTTTGTACTTTCTGTAAGATAAATTCGTTTTTCCTCGTTGCATTGTTATCATTGTATTGTTTTATTTACGCATTAGTATCGTTCCTTTACCATTTCTTTA
>NW_018112161.1:0-862 GCF_000183805.2 Loa loa | reverse complement strand
CTTACTTCCACTTTTATGCTACAAAGCTTTATTGAAAATTATCACTTACTTATTTCTGTGCTATGAAACCTTATTGAAAATCATTATCACTAACTTATTTCTATGTTATGAGACTTTATTGGAAATTATTATCACTTATTTACTTCTACTTTTATGCTATAAAGCTTTATTGAAAATTATCATTTACTTATTTCTATGCTATGAGACTTTATTGAAAATTATTATCAGTTACTTACTTTAATGATACGAAGCTTTATTGAATGTTATTATCAGTTAATTATTTTTTATGCTTATCAATACATTGAGTTATATGTAAGCTGGAAGAATTAATAAATAATGGCAAAAAAAAAAATTGTACAAATGAAAACTGAATGATTAATGGTTTAAAAAAAAATAAAAAGAAATTATTGGATGAGTAATTTGAGAATATAAATGTGGGAAGAGATGGATTTAATATTTGAAAGTTGAAAAGTGAATGATATGTGATGTAATTTAAAAGTGATATTATAAGAGGCTTATTTATTGATATTATCAAAATATATGAGAGAGATAAGCTAACAGTTCTAATAAAAAATATTTTGAAACAATTGCTAATTCTGATATTATCAAAATATATGAGAAAGATAGGCTAAGCTAATAGCACTGATACAAATATTTTGAAGCAATTGTTAATTTTGACATCAAAATAATCTAAAAAAAAAAAGCCTAGAAAATATTAGCTCAAAATGTATGAGAAAGATAAGCTAAGCTAATAGCACTGATACAAATATTTTGAAGCAATTGTTAATTTTGACATCAAAATAATCTAAAAAAAAAAAGCCTAGAAAATATTAGCTCAAAATGTATGAGAAAGATAAGCTAA
>NW_018112160.1:0-862 GCF_000183805.2 Loa loa | reverse complement strand
TAATAATAATAATAATAATAATAATAATAATAATAATAATAATAATAATAATAATAATAATAATAATAATAATAATAATAATAATAATAATAATAATAATAATAATAATAATAATAATAATAATAATAATAATAATAATAATAATAATAATAATAATAATAATAATAATAATAAAACCAATGAAATTGTTACTTATTTTTTGCTTGGGACTTTTTTCTTTTTCCAATAATTGCCAAATTATCTCAAATTACCATCTATTCCCCTTATTCTTTTACCGTCCTATTCATATAAAAAGCCTATAGTATACAAATAATTTCAAGTAACGATTCATCATATTACATCCAGAATCCAAAACTTCGTTGAAACTTTACGACAAACTTCATGAAATTGCATTTATTTACTTTCTTTTGTAGAATTTATTCTTACATATGATTGTTAAAAAATTAATTCTTCGTCAAAATTTCATTAAACATTTTCACTAAACGAAGTCTTCTCAATTAACTCTAACCTTGATTTATATTATAGTCTTTTTTTTTTAAATTTTCAAACAACCTGAAAAAAATTATGGAAAACAAATTTATTAAATTTCATATAATATTAAAGTGAATATCTGTGTACTTGATATCCTTTATTTTTTTTTCTTAGCAAAATTTCAAATCTTTTAATATCATTATTAGTGTTACGTGATTCAGTTTTAAAAATTGCTTACGTGATTCAGTTTTAAAAATTGCTTACGTGATTCAGTTTTAAAAATTGCTTACGTGATTCAGTTTTAAAAATTGCTTCTAGCTTCATTTTAGTGATGAAGATGTACACATATCAACATGAATGTATATTGCAGATGAAATTTCCAAGCAAATAA
>NW_018112159.1:0-862 GCF_000183805.2 Loa loa | reverse complement strand
CATCTTTCAACGAAATGGAAAACGATAGAAAAAAATTAGGGAAAAAGAAAAAAAAAAAAGAAATCATTTTTTTTTTTAAAAATTAAAAAAAAAAAAGCGAAATAAGCAATAAATGAATGATTATTGGAATTTTTTTTTTTTTTAAAAGAATTATACTTGATAATAATAAAATTTTAATATTTTAAAATCGAATTTTTTTTTTTTGCAAAAATTATAACTACAATTGATTAATCAAGCAGTAGGATAAATAATGAAATGAATAATGGTTAATTTAATTTATGATTTATAATGAAAGATAGATTACTATAACCATAAATTATCCATATCATTTTTAATATTTTTAATCATCTTTTTTTTAAAAATTAGGGTTTAAAAATCAAGAGAATTTCAAAATTTTGATTTCAAATATTTGCTCAAAATGCAAATACTTTTATGAAGTTATTTCATTTTCATTATAAAATAAAAACCAATGTAAATCATATTATCATGACCTTAATGGGCTAATTGCACTTGACCTTTAACACATTTTTGAATGAATAATAAACAAGAAGGAATGACTTATTAAGGTATAATAGTTTAAAATTCCGAAATCTTCTATTTAAATTATTGATAAACCAAAATACAGACATGTATTAAACAAAATGATATGCAACGATTATGCAGTGATACAATCACTACTGTATAAGGTTAATATAGTGATACAATCACTACTGTATATGGTTAATATAGTGATACAACCACTACTGTATATGGTTAATATAGTGATACAATCACTACTGTATATGGTTATATAGTGATACAATCACTACTGTATATGGTTAATATAGTGATACAATCACTACTGTATATGGTTAATATAGTG
>NW_018112158.1:0-862 GCF_000183805.2 Loa loa | reverse complement strand
TGATAATAATAATAATAATAATAATAATAATGATAACAATTCGATCAGTTGATTCACATTCAATAATTGTTATATTTATTTCAATTTTACTAATAAAAATATCATTTCATTCCAGAAATTTGATGGATTTGTTTTATCTTTTTCTTTCCTTTCTTTTTTAAAACTTTTTCAGCATATCTATTATGACTTAATCGTTAATGAATTAATTGAATTCAACAAATTTTTTGCGCATTCCCTTTGAAGAATGATTCCATTAATTGGTCGGTCAATGCTGATTATTACAAGATGGAACGGAGGTTGATGTCAGGCGCTTAAGTCGGGAGTTCAGTTCGGCATACACATACATACACACACACACACACGCACATACACACACACACACACACACACACATACACATACACATACACAGACACATACACGGCTGTGCTGTCTTGATGATAATGATGATGTTTAGCCTACGTTTGTAAGGAAAGATGTATAGTTAGCTTGGTTGGAACAAGCCTGTGCCTGCCTCCGGCCGTAAAATGACCTCCTGTCTATCTTATGTGTTATAAATACCTCAGATAGATCTACATCTTAACATACATACATTCGATCACTCCTCAAAATACATTCCACATACATTTATTCATATCCTAACATATATATGTATATTAGCCAGTTTTTCAACTTATTAACAAATTTTTTTTTTTCACTAATTGAAACAAAGATCAGATGATAATTTTGTAATCAGAAATGAATGATAATTTGATAATGGAATGAATTACAGTGAATATAGAGAAAAGTATTGAGATAAATTAGTCAATTTAAATTATATTTCCATAATTTCATCATCTCTTATTTGTTTATTTAAATCTTT
>NW_018112157.1:0-863 GCF_000183805.2 Loa loa | reverse complement strand
ACAAAGGCTAAATTTAAAATCTATTTTTTATTTATTTTTTTTTNTTTTTATTTTTATTTTTTTTACGATAAGTGTTTTTCTGTCACCAATGTCAACAAATAAAAAGACATTACCTCAGTGCAAGTATAATTTTAATTAAACCGGTTTGTAAATACGGAGAATATTGTTGTTGAATATAAGAAAAATAAAAATGGAAGATCTCTTCCGGCTTCATCAATTCGAAATTTATATGGCATTAAATTATTAATTAACTTAATTGAATTTACTGGAACATTTATTGTTTTATTATAAATTTACTGATTTATTATTGTTTATTTCAATTTACTAGTACATATACTGTATGGAAACATATTTATTCATTTAATTTTCATAAATAAATCCGTTGTTATATTAATAAGTCTAATTAATTTCCTATTTTTTGATTAGCTTAATCAAGATATTACGAAGCATTTTATGTTATAAATTATCTTTTAAAATTAATCTCTTATTGAAAACAACAATAAGACATGTTCAGCAAAAACAGATCAACAAAAGTCCGTTCAAATGAAATGCATGAGAACTTAAATGTAACGTTAAGTAAAATGCGTGAGAAAACCTAAATATCACGTCAGGTGAAATGCATGAGAACCTAAATATAAATATCGGCGCTTTATAAAAGTTATTCTTTTGATTGTTAATACTTAAAATTTATCCTAACCTTCGTTATACTTACGTGAATCTCTAAAAAATAAACAATTCAAGTACTTATTGCTAACTGATAATTAGGAAAAAAAAAAAACAAAAAAATACCGTTTTATTGCTAATAGCACTATTATGATAATTAAAGATTGTTTTAAAATTTGATCAATTCTTTAAAAATGATT
>NW_018112156.1:0-863 GCF_000183805.2 Loa loa | reverse complement strand
TTGTGATGATGATGAAGTAGCTGTAGTAGTAGTAATAGCAGTGATAGTAGTAGTAGTAGTAGTAGTAGTAGAAGTAGTAGTAGTGATAATAGAAGATGAACGTGAGCAATCAAATCGTACGTGTTTACGTCTAGAAGGTGAAGTCATCCAATTTCTTTCACGTCTTTGTTTGTTTTTCACTTTTTTACACATGAAACATTTACTGATAAATATGACTGTATTTGTTTACAGCATTAATAAACATTTAAAATTTTAAAATTATTACAATTTTTTCATTTCTAAAATCATAATAGTATGCATACTTATTTGAATATACAAAAAAAAAAAGGAATAAGAATGGTAACTGAAATTAAAAAGGAACCAAAGATCAACAAAAATAAAAAATGAAATTGTTTTTAGATAACATTTCCTCAACAGTTCACCTTTCTTTCATTCATTCTTTTCTTTTTCTTGCTTTATAAATCACACCAATATTTGTATTTTAACAAAACGTAAGCTTAAATTATATTAGCATTTATTTTTGTCTTTAGGTCTTTCTCATTCATTCAAAAATGTCGAGTTTAATCTGTTCAAATTATCATTTTATTAAATACATTCATTTGAATTATATTCATTGATGTAACTAGAATCGAATTGGATAGATATGAGTTAAGTTAATGAACAAGTTTAAAATGGTTAAGAGTGATCAATCGATCGTTGAAATCCCAAATCATTTGAATTATTTCCGTATATATAATTGGAATTAATAAATATATGAATTTAACTTAATGAATGAGTTTAAAATGATCGAGATTGATTGATTGATTGATCGATCGATCGCTGAAAAGATTTGTTGAAAATGAATGAAAATGTTGAATAAATGA
>NW_018112155.1:0-863 GCF_000183805.2 Loa loa | reverse complement strand
AAAAAAAAAAGGACTGAAAAATCAGATAAGGAAAATGGGTGACAGTTCAGTTGATCGCTTTTTATAGACCAAAAAATATATATATATATATAAGTTATTTTTTATATCGATTAATAATATTTAAGTTTAAATTTTCTCTTGAAGATATTTTTTACCAAATTGTTCATATACAGGTCTATCAGTGATTCAGTGAATCAATAATTTAATAAATTATATCCTGTATTGTTAACAAATACATATACTGACTTTCAAGATGGTTTATGAATAAAATTCATGCTACCAGCTATTAAACGATTCTCCCAGACTAATTAATAATACAATAGATAACTAATAATATTCATTATTTTTAAAATTACAATTATCACAGTCAATAATATCAGTAAATTAAATGATGAATAGAACTGTTTTGAATAATACTGAAAAGATTTGACATTCATAATTGTAAGATTTTTTTTTTTTATGATGAAAGAGAAACAATGAAATTGATGAGATTAAGATAAGAAAGAGAGAGAGAGAAAAAAAAAAATTTCCAAGTTTTCCCTTGTTCAATAACTATAGTGACCCCGTATATCATTATCGTTTTTGCTAAGTTTAACAGTTATAAGTCTTTTCGTTATTCCATTATAATGATACTATCATTTTACTGGATGACCTTCAAGACAACAAGCACATCATCATTATACATTGCTTCTTAATTTCCCAATTATTTTTTGCCTTTTCCTGAAATGATCTTTATCTTATAAATTTCTCCAATTTTCTTTCAAAGTAATTTCTTTTTTAAAAAAAAAAAAGAATAAAACAAATTTATTTTTTTATTAATTCTCAGTTTAAAGGCGATCAAAATCACTGTTATGA
The DNA here is from genome assembly GCF_000183805.2 of Loa loa. Lineage (NCBI taxonomy): Eukaryota > Metazoa > Nematoda > Chromadorea > Rhabditida > Onchocercidae > Loa > Loa loa. The sequence continues at coordinate 8 of NW_018112155.1, read as the reverse complement.
TTATTTAT
>NW_018112154.1:0-863 GCF_000183805.2 Loa loa | reverse complement strand
TTTTTTAATTTTTATTATTATCTACTTTTTTTATTTCTTTTCTCTCTCTCTCTCTCTCTCTTGTTCTCTCTCTCTCCCTTTCTCATACATTGAAATTTTGTTATCGAAATGGAAAATGGCGTTATTGTCAAATGATTTTGAAGCGCCTTTTGCCTTTTATACATCAATGAAAAATTCAATTCATTCATTCCAATCCACACACACCACGAATGATCATTACCACTCAGTTCCTTTTCGTCAAATCTATTATTGTATGTATGTGATTGATATTGTACATTGAATGATTTCATTCCATCATATAGGTGTGTATGTCTGTCTGTCTGTCTGTGTATGTCTGTGTGTGTGTCTGTGTGTATGTGTGTGTGTGTCTGTGTATATGTATATGCGTATGTATGTCTGTATATGTATGTCTATCCGTGTATGTGTATGTGTATGTGTATTGTATGTGTGTGTGTGTATGTGTATTGTATGTGTGTGTGTGTGTGTATGTGTGTATGTGTCATTTTAGCATCATTCTTTTCAATCTTTTATACGAGACAAATCATTTTGAATGTGTGAGGAAATGCGGGAGGATGAAGGCGGGGGATGAAATCGATGAATTGAATGAATGAATGAATGAATGAATGAATGAATAAATGATTGAATGAATGAAATTGATGATTGAATATGATTGAATGAATGGAATGAGATAAGGAAGGTAAATTGAAATGTTTTAAATTGTATTCAAATTTAATTTTAATGACAATTAAATGAAAATAAATTAAATTGAGCCTAAGATGGTTATAACCAATTAAAATGAATTGCTTCTTCTATGTATACCATATGAAAATATAGTGAAATTAAATATATATATATATATATAT
>NW_018112153.1:0-863 GCF_000183805.2 Loa loa | reverse complement strand
TTGGTGTGTGTGTGTGTGTGTGTGTGTGTGTGTGTGTGTGTGCATTCATATATATACATATATATGCATTTGGAAGTAAAAAATATTTGTGAAATAATTTTGCATGAAAATTTTATTTCAAAAAAATTTTATCAAAAATAAAAAAAAAATGTGTAATTATTACATTTTTTCAATAAAAAATTTTATTCCAAATTGTAATTTTTAATTAAAAATTTCACAAATTGAATTAATTATAAAATTTGGCTAATTTTGAAATTTTACCTGAAATTGATGAAGTTAAAACTAACTTTATTCTGTTATTTTTATTCAGTATTTTATTTTTATTTCAATTTTGATTTATTTCTGAATTTTACATTTGTTGCTTTCATCAACTCAATCTTTTGTCAATTATTAAATAAACATCAATTGATATTTCAAATTTTCAAACGAACTTTTTTTATTTCCTAGCAAAGTTAACTTTATTTTTTTCTTTTATTCTTTCTTACCTTTTTTCATAAGCATCAAAGTTAACTTTACAAATTTCATACTATATTTGTAATTAAAATAATTAAAAAGGATTATATTTGTAATTAAAAAAGATTTTCATGATTTATTTTCATTATTAATGATTGATTTTTATGCTAAAATTACCCATGCAATCGTATTTTTACACGCGTATTAACATGCTTTCTCATTTATTTTCAGTGTAATTATCCGATCATTTCATTTTATTTATTTATGATAGAAAAACAAGTATTACCTGTTTTACATTATAAAGAATCTAATTTCTGTAATAAAAAAAAAAACGAAAATTATTCAAGAACAAGCATTAAGTCGATTATTTGAAATAAATAACAAATATTAAACATTCAAAAAAAATAAAA
>NW_018112152.1:0-863 GCF_000183805.2 Loa loa | reverse complement strand
ATACACACAATGAATGCGTACCAGTGTTAATATATTTAGAGAAGTATATACTTGAAAAGTCTTACACAACCGTCAAACAGTAGACGATGTTGTTTTTCTTATAAACAACTGTTCGGCACATTAGTAAATTTGAATATTTTTTCAGAATTGGCAAGAAATCATTTTTATCATAATGCATTCAATCTGTTTCATCTTATTCCTCTTCCAACTAAGTGGCACTCAAATTATTGTAAGTTCATTTGAAGTTAAAAAATAAAAGGTAGCGCTGCAATATTTTTATAGTTTTAAAATTTTAGCGCAATTTAAAATTGATAATTTCATATAATTTGAGGAGCCACAAATAGAACCGTTGGATTTGTCATTGCCAAGAATGATCGAGAGACGGATTGGACCATCAAATCTGTCAGCGCCAGAAGTGAGTGGGGGACAAGTGAAACTCAGTGAAATTGCTCAAGATGACGAAAGATTATTGAACTTATCAGTTGAAGAAGCCAGTGAAGAACAAACATGTAAAGGAATAAAACCGAAGAAATCATGGTTCAAATCGTATCAGAAGGAATCATCCAAACAGGAAGAGCATACGGGTCAGGATGACGCAAGATCACTGAACTTGCCAATTCAAGAAGTGAGTAAGGAACAAACAAGAACAGAAAGGAAAACGAAAATATCAAGAACTGATACGACTCGCACAGGTGAGAAGAGGTTCAAATGCGACATATGCGAAGAAAAATTCACTCGAAAAAGGGGTCTGGTTGTACATAATATAACTCACACAGGTGTGAAGCCGTTCAAATGCGATATATGTGATAAAAGATTCACTCGAAATGATTATGCGCTTGAACATGAAAGGACTCACACAGATG
>NW_018112151.1:0-864 GCF_000183805.2 Loa loa | reverse complement strand
AAGCACATGTATATTTATGGTTGCTTATTGATGCGCAAATGTGCGTTTATTGCTTTCGAAGCTATGCTAATGTGTGTTAGTGACAGGCTAGAAATGTTTAAATACTACAAACAACTATTGCGCATTTCGTGACTTTTTAGCGTAAAAAAGTGTCATCATAATTTCATGAACCAGGAAAAAAGTCAGATATTCCTTTGATGCTAAATTAAATTTTTCAAATTAATCAATCAACACTTTGATAATATCCATTATTATTATTTATTTGGTATATTAAGGTGGGATTATCATCAGTGGGACTTCTTCTATTATATGCGATGAATGTCATTTAGTTACGCGAAAGAATGTCCATATGACCTCACTTCACATTCCACAATCATGTTATATGTCATTTATGGTACTTCAACCACTCGAAAAGTTGCTTGAAATGTATTTGATCCAGGCAGACTTGTCACGGCTAAGTTTTTGTTTTAATGTAAATATTGCTTGCAAAAATGCACATGATGACAAATTGTTAAGAATTTAAGCATAGCCAAGCCGTGAAAATGCCAATTTCACTAAGAATTCGCACATTCTAATCCTTCCATTTTTTTCCGGAAGAAAGTTTTTGATTTTCCTGTTTAACTGAGAGCGGCTGAATTTGGACAATTTAATTCGTCAATTTCTCTTTTTGCATAATCATTGAAAATTACAAAACAGAAATTAACGCATAAAGCTAAACTTTAAAACATCGCACAAGATCAATTCTAACGACAACAAGTGGAGAGAATAAGAGAAAAGTATGTGTATATCCTTCAAGAGTTGGTTTTGTGACTAGAAGGGTTAGCGCTTTTGTTAGCCACGTTGATAAAATGTTCTTTGTTAGCG
>NW_018112150.1:0-864 GCF_000183805.2 Loa loa | reverse complement strand
TGATACTTTGATTTATTTTAACTATTTTATTAAATTTTCTCAATTTTGATATGATTCGCCTAAACTTTTATTGCATTTTTTTTTTTTTTCAACTGCTAAATGTAATATTTTCCAGTGGCTACACCGAACGGTCATTCAGTAATATTTTACAGTGGCTACAACAAACGGTCATTTCATTTTCACCAATCATTTATCCAACATTAATCGAAGAATTTTGAATTTTATTTATTGTTGCAACTACGAGAAAAAAAAAGAAAAGCAAAAACGAAAGAGAAGAAAAATTTAATAATAACTTGGATAAAGTATTATTCATATATTATTGGATTTCGGTTTGTTTTCTTTTAATAAATTTAATTTTTTCTTTTTCTTAATAAATCAATAATTTTAATTTCATAATAAATCAGCCAACTTTTATTTATTCATTATTAATACATATATGTATATGAAGTGATAATTGATTATATGATATGATATCATTATGCATTATATTGGAAGTGTTATATTTTATAAAATATGTTTTTTCTCTTTTTTTTTTTCATATCATTTAATTTTAATATAATTGCAGAATTAGGAGAGAGATAAAATTTTTTTTGATTGAACAGATAAATCGAATAAAATGGTAGAAGGTATTTCAAATCGTCTAAAAGCATTTTCTGATAACAAACGATGTTCCACAGAGAATCTCATCAAATGTTCGTTTTTCATTTTTACGAAACGTTTACACCTTTTTTTTTCGTTTTTTCTTTTACAATTACACTTGTAAATTAATTCATTAAACTTTTTTCAACTTTAGCATAAAACTTCAGTTCGTTAAACTTTTTTCAACTTTAGCATAAAACTTCAATTCATTAAACTTTTTCAACT
>NW_018112149.1:0-864 GCF_000183805.2 Loa loa | reverse complement strand
TAAAATAATAAAATTTGGAACTTTACTCTCTTACCTATCACCGTTTCGTAATCTTCGAAATTACTCCGAAATGATACAGGCTAGAGTAGGTCCAATAATTGTTTAAATTTAGTTTTGCAGTTTTAAGTGTAAAATTTTGTAAAGTTTTTGTCTTGTTAAGTATTGTTTAAGCTTTTATCTAAATGAATGCAAGCAAAAGATTCATGAAAATTCTTTGGCTAAAACAACAGTGACTATGATAAGTACCCAAAACTAGGCTGCCAAAGAATTAACAAACTCTCTTGGCTTCTTCCTCCTAACTAAATCAATTGAGCTTGTTTCCGGTAGCATAATACTAATGAAGACCTATTAGTTATTACAACTCAATAAAATGAAACAACAAATTTTTTTGGAAAACAAACCTTCCGCAATTGTGACAACTGCGAATAGCAAGAGTAATAGCAAAATGAATTTCGTCATCATTGATCTGATATATTGGTACAATTGACCCAATCGTTATTAATCAATTAGTAAGTCGTCACTGATCTGATATACTGGTGCAGTTGACCCAATCGTTTTAATCAATTAGTAAGTTGACTTTATGTGTCGAACAATTCCTAGTAATGATAATAATGTTTGGGATAAAACTGAGATAAATAAATAATCTGGAAATATCTGGAAAATTTTTCCCAAATAAATTTGTTGACGAAATAGAATGAGAAGTTAATTGATTATACATGAAATAAAACAAACACAATAATAAAATGAATAAAGTGAAAGTGAAAAGAAAATGTGAAAAGAGGGATTTCATAAATTTAAAATGAGTCGAATTGAAATTTCCTAAGATCCGCTGGGCTGTTTTGAATTGGGTTGTGTTGTGTTGTA
>NW_018112148.1:0-865 GCF_000183805.2 Loa loa | reverse complement strand
CAAAGATAACAAAGATACGTATGGGAGATAATTTAAAGAGTGTAAATTAGTGAATGAATGCAGTGATGAATCATTAAAATATTTTAAGCATTTAATGTATGATAAATTCTTTCGATTTTTCCGACACTTTCAATTGGTAACCTTCAATTGGTACACAGTATTTCTAGGTAATTTTTCTTCCTTAAATTTGTTAAAGAAATACTTACTTGCTCCTTGAGTATTGAATACGATTTTTCTGATCCTAAATCTCGACCCAAAATATTTCAAATCCTAAATTTTGAACCAAAACATTTCAGATACAAAATTTCGACCCAAAACATTCCTAAATTTCTATTCATATGCAAGTGAAACTTCTGAAATTTATTATTAAGCATTTAAATAAAACAATTAGCAATGTGTCGAATTACCGAAATTATATTCAAATAAAATCTTCAAATAAAATTTCCACAATACACTTTAGTTTTTATAATCGAGCAGACAATGCATCCTCTTCGCATATTCTTCACGACTGAACCACAAACAACGACATCTTTACATATCCGCCACCGCTGGACAACAAACTACGATATTCTTAGTATTTGCTAAATACATTTTCCGTAACATATCTCCAACTCAACAACCTATCAAATAACCGAAAGTCAAGTTATTATCAAAGACGACGACAAAGAATTTGTTAGCTGATCATATTATTTGCTTTTTGTATAACTCATTTATCATTACTTACCAATTCATCATGTAATATATATATATATATATATATATATATATATATATATATATATATATATATATATATATATATATATATATATATATATATATATATATATATATATATTATTATTATTATATATATATATATATA
>NW_018112147.1:0-865 GCF_000183805.2 Loa loa | reverse complement strand
CTTCTTTTAATTTAGAACTTAACTGAGCCTCTTCTTTTAATTTGAATCTCAACTGGACTTCTTCTTTTAATTTAGAACTTAACTGAGCCTCTTCTTTTAATTTGAATCTTAACTGGACTTCTTCTTTTAATTTAGAACTTAACTGAACTTCTTCTTTTAATTTAAAACTTGGCCAGACTTCCTCGTCCAATTCAAAACCTAACCAAACATCGTTCATTTTCTATTTCCTATGCTATCATTTCAAAAATTTTTTATAGCATTTCAAGTTTTTTTTTTTCGCAGTAAAGAAATATTTGTTTAGTTTAACTTTTTCTTATCACACTAATTTTTACCTCTTTTTTTTCTTTCTTTCTTTTGTTTCTGAATATTTTTAATAGAAGGAGGAATCTTTTGCATATCTTTGAAATTCCTTCTTCTTTTTTAAAAATATAAAATCTCTAAAAATATATTTTTAAAAATCTCTAAAAATATATTTTAAAAATCTTTAAAAATATATTTTTATAAAATCTCTAAAAATATATTTTTAAAAATCTTTAAAAATATATTTTTATAAAATCTCTAAAGTTGACCATATTTGATATTTTCTTCAAAAGCTCACTAATTTACATCACTTGGGACCGTCTCTCCTTTGCTTGCTAATTTTATTGAAATTCTTTCTATTGATATTGTGATGATTAGAAATTTTCATCATTTCATAAATGAATAACAACAATTTTACATCCATTGATTGGCTAAAATTCAATTACGAATAAATTTTAAAATTTAAATTTCTCTAAACTAAATTTTACCAAAATCTTCTCTAAATATAATCCGTTACTAGTTATCTTTAGAATTTTTGTTATATCTTCCTTTTTTTGAAACGTTG
>NW_018112146.1:0-865 GCF_000183805.2 Loa loa | reverse complement strand
AACATACCTTTAAGCTCTACAATGGATTATGGGTTCGCAGTCACAGATATATATATCCTGACAGATAAGGAAAGTCAAAGAAAAAAAAAACATTCGCCACTGTAGAGCATTTGCTTTTTTTTTGTCTCCCAGTAGATATAGCAATTCTCTCAAATATTCCGCTGTCTAACATATATCCCCCATAAGGTGAGATTTGAAAAAAATTAGTGATCACATAGATTTTAGAATCAGGAAGATTATCTTATCATTCTCATTATCACCAAAATGTAACAAAAACAATATTGATAATTAAAATAAGAAATGATAAAGGTAGACAACTAATTGATCATTCGCAAATACTTTTTTCTTTTCCAAGATATTACCTAACGTTTAACGAATTTATTATGACGACAAGCATTCATTTAGAATTCTTTTGCAGTAATGTGAAAATATTTTCAGGGTGACTGGACATTGGTCATTTTCCCTTCGTCCATTCATGCTGCATCCTTGCATCACCTCCTCATCGGAAAATAAAGAAGTTTCATTATTTTGTAACATTCTAAGCTGTCAATTGGATGTTTCGGCATTATTATAAGAGACATTATATCCTACTGAAATTGCTTCATCTTTCATTCATCAACTATTTAATTGAAATGTTTTATTTCCATTCTAATAATCAAATTTCTTAATGATTATGTAAAACACTGTTGCAACTTATAATCTTTTGCTTCTTTTCCTCAATTCCAGCAAATCATATATGTTTGTATGCGCATGAGATGATATTATCTTTCAATGTTAAAATACTCTCTGCGTGTATATATATATATATATATATATATATGTATGTATATAGACATGCATGTGGTGTGTGTGTGTATTGTTTATG
>NW_018112145.1:0-866 GCF_000183805.2 Loa loa | reverse complement strand
GAAAGGAGAGGCTTTAGAACATATAAGCGATCTAGCTGTCAGTGAAGAAAATTATGCACTAGCTATGAAGAATTTGAAGGAACGATATGGGGATAAACAAAGAAGAATCATGGAATTATATACGAGGTTACAGAAATTGGACAAATCAGAGAGAAATGTGGTCGTACTATTGAGGGAACTATTGAACATCCTTTCACAGTTGAAAGAATTGGGAGAGAATTTAGAGACAAATCAGTTGTGGACCACCATAACGGGAAAATTACCGGATTATATCTTGGGCAACGTGATAAAGGAGAAGTTAAAGAAACCTGAATGGACGATGCAAGATACAATAACATTCTTAAAAGAATATATAAAAGTCAAAGATATTCTGGAAGTTACAAAACAAATGCAGGAAATGGAGATAAGGAAGAATGTGCGTCACTTATCTAAATTTAGTTCTCAGAATGCCAAGTTCAAATCTAATTCTCAAGGGATGGAACGAATGACCATTTGTGCGACAAGAAGCAAACCCCACTATGGACAAAGTTACACAAATCGACACGAAGAAAGGAAAAAGAGGTTACCTTGCATTTTCTGCGATGGCAATCATTGGAATGACGAATGTGATATATATCCGACTGTGAAAGAAAGACTGGAAAAGTTGAAGAAATTGGGACTTTGCGAACTATGTATGAGAAAAGATCACTCACAACAGACTTGTGCGCGGAAATTGAAATGCTTTCACTGCGGATCTGAACATAATAGCGCTCTCTGTAAGAAGCAGTATGAAATGAAACAAGGTAAGGATTACCAAATTGATGAACGAGTGAAAGAAAGTCCTAAGACTGTGGCTGCCACGATGGTGGATGATGGTAGCCGGAAAA
>NW_018112144.1:0-866 GCF_000183805.2 Loa loa | reverse complement strand
AATGGAGATAAGGAAGAATGTGCGTCACTTATCTAAATTTAGTTCTCAGAATGCCAAGTTCAAATCTAATTCTCAAGGGATGGAACGAATGACCATTTGTGCGACAAGAAGCAAACCCCACTATGGACAAAGTTACACAAATCGACACGAAGAAAGGAAAAAGAGGTTACCTTGCATTTTCTGCGATGGCAATCATTGGAATGACGAATGTGATATATATCCGACTGTGAAAGAAAGACTGGAAAAGTTGAAGAAATTGGGACTTTGCGAACTATGTATGAGAAAAGATCACTCACAACAGACTTGTGCGCGGAAATTGAAATGCTTTCACTGCGGATCTGAACATAATAGCGCTCTCTGTAAGAAGCAGTATGAAATGAAACAAGGTAAGGATTACCAAATTGATGAACGAGTGAAAGAAAGTCCTAAGACTGTGGCTGCCACGATGGTGGATGATGGTAGCCGGAAAACATATATGATGTGCAAAGAAGTAAAGCTAATCAATCCAAGAGAAACGGGAAATACAATAAAGGCTTTAATTTTCTTTGACACAGGAAGTGATTGTAACTACGTTACAGAATCAATTGTAAATAAATTGAAATTGAGACAAACATCTTCAAATATAAGAATGGTAATAACAGGCATGGTGGGCACAAGAAAGTGTGAAAGTCGGAAGGTAACTTTCGGAGTTCAAACGTTGAATGGAAATGTGAAAAACGTTCAAGCGTATACTGTCGACTCGATACTGGAACGTATACCGTACTTGGTAAATGAGAAACCTGAAAAAGGAAAATGGGGAAAGCCAGACGTTTTACTAGGTGTGGAAGGAATTGCAGATTTAATCATCCGTAATCCCATAAAACAAT
>NW_018112143.1:0-866 GCF_000183805.2 Loa loa | reverse complement strand
TTCTTACTAAATTAATTCCTCCTCTCTCTCTCTCTCTCTCTCTCTCTCATTCTCTTCCCCCTCTTTCTTTTTTGTCCCTCTTACAATAAAAATTATTAGCATTTCTAGGATAATAAAATGATTGTTATGCTAAAAATTATGACGAACTTAATTGTCAAAGTTTGTAATTGCTTATGTAATCATTCCTTATTGTAACATTTATTACAGTTTAACAAAATTAGGATTAAAAATGGAACAAAACAAAAAGACAACCAAAAGACAATAAATGAAAGCATAATAGGATATAAAGCAAAAAAAAAATGTCACCTTATGTTGTCACATAGCTATTAAACATTTTCGTTATAAGATGATAAATATTAGCAAACAATAAAAAATTATCTGAAATTTCTAATTTTATAAAGTTTAAGAATTTCTTTTTTTTTGGATTAATTACATAAAAATGTCCATTTTTATCTTCAATAATTCATATTTTAATCGAAGATAATAAACTTTATAAAGTTTCGGGCAAAAAAAAAAAATCAAACATTTAGCAAATAATTTAGCTTCAAAAAATGAAAATTTAAAAGATTTACAAGAAGAAATAATTATGAATTATTGTTAGCCAATTAGAATATCAAAAAAAAAAAATGGATCAAAAGGAATTTCATGAAGAATATTGTAACAACTAATATTCATTTAAATGTTTGAGAGATGAAAATTTAAATTTTTTCTTTTCTCTCAATTTGCATCTTTTTATTTAGTCTTTTTCTACACTTTTTTTCTTTCTTCGCTTATCTCTTATTTGTTACTCATATTAGCTTTATTTTAAAAAGGCTAATGAAATGCTATCAAAATCAAAACAGCATCTGAAAAAATAAAGCTAATAC
>NW_018112142.1:0-866 GCF_000183805.2 Loa loa | reverse complement strand
ACTTTTTATCAACTTTTACTACTGTACTTATTATCAATCCTTACTACTAATTATCAACCCTTACTACTATACTTATTACCAATCAAAAGAAAAATGTTGTCACCTCTGCAAAAACATATCAATAATTCGAAAAAACATTTTCAAAAAATTACAACAAAAGCTATTTTATAATTCGAAAATTAACATTATGGTTAGATTAGTGATTCTCGGAACTTTTTTTTGACCAATGACCAGTTTAGGCTTTTTTTTTTTCATTCATAATAAGGAGCAAAAAACAACAAGATTCAAAAATTTAATATATTCTGTTAATTTGAAAAATAAATTTTAAGCGAATTTTTTAACGTATTATTTAATTAAACGCTAATAAGAATAGCTCCACCTGCTTTTTTTTTTTTTTCATCCACTGCGGTATAATTTTAATAGACTATATTTTACTCCCCGCGAATTATCGGGAATAGAAAGTAACTATATTAGATTATATTTATGCTCTATTCTATACTATAATACATTCACTTCATGTTATTTATTATAAATTTAAATTGTCATTTCTTCTTAATGTTTTGTAGGAATTAAATGAAATATAAATTATTTAAAAAATAAGATTACACTTGAAATTCGTTTTTATTTTTTGTTTGTTCTTTGTATTTTACTTACACAACGACATGATAATTTCATCATCAAAATTATGGAAAAAAAAAGACAAAAAAAACTTCTAAAAAGTAAATTAATTTCTTTGAAATAATTGTATTTAAATGAAAAAGAAAAACAAAATTTTTGCTAATTACTAAAATACTGAATGTTTGTAACAGTTTTGTTTAAATTTTTTTTTTTTAAACTAAAAAATAAAAGGAAAAATATTTCTTTTC
>NW_018112141.1:0-866 GCF_000183805.2 Loa loa | reverse complement strand
ATAATGAAAACAACCCAGTAGCTTTAATCCTTCTGATAAATAAATAATCGGCATCAAGCCTAGTTCTTTGTACAAATTTTATACAGGTTTTTAAGTGATATTCATTGAATGCTTGTGCAATGGCTATTCTTTGCCTGCAAATCTATCCTGTTCATCTAGCTTACTTTTATAAAAAAGTTTCGTAAATGAAGAGATAAAATGATAAAATGAAATGAAAAGAGAGAGTTTTTTAGTTAATAGAATAGTTTTATTAATACATTCTTTAGAGTCATTGAATGATTTCGAAATATACCATTTTTGATAATATAAAATTGCATTTGCACGGTTTTCTTGTATTTAAAATTTTAAGTTGCTAATATTTGAAATTTTCTATTCTCTAAAATAATTTCAAAAGCAAACTTACACTCTAGTCATTCCGCTTTCCAATACATATGGTACTCTTCCATTTGGCCATAGCCTACGCCTATATCTTGCCATATTTAATGCGTTATGATACTGCAAAAACAATGACAAAAATTTCATTATCAAATATAACCAATCATTCATTGATATGAATGAAACATACAGAGAGATTGAATACGTTATCGTATGGATCCAGTGGTTCATCTCTAAAAATCATCTGTGATATTATTGTTGCCATATCGATACCCAAGATGTCACCCTCAAAGAGCTCAGAATTCATAATGGAACTTAGTCGTTCCTCGCTGACATTCTCCACTGGAATTCTTTTTCTTTTTCAGAAATTCGATTAAATTTTTACACAGACACACAAATAAGCCAGTTATTAGATGAGTATATTGCTGTCTCACTAATATTTATAGAATTAGTTCATATTAGGTATATAGCAGATGAAACGAGATGACAAA
>NW_018112140.1:0-867 GCF_000183805.2 Loa loa | reverse complement strand
CATATATATAATCAATGAATGATTATAAATTATCATTGCTGCTACATATAATTAATTAATTATTTGTTTATTAATTAGATGAAAAAAGAGTGGGACAAATAAAGTGACAAACCTAGAAGTAATAATTTGATATCTTTGGCAGCTTGTAAACCATCTTCTTTCAAATTTTTTCAATCATGCGAGATCGTTCGAGAGCCGCTCGTTCCTCTTGGCTCATTGTGCAACCCATTGTTGCGGTTGAAATTATTTTTTCCAATAACAAAAAACTTTTTCCAAACCTTTCTTCGTCCTTTCTTTTAAAATTAAATTATCTAAAAATAAAAAAAACAGTGGTAATTAAAATAAATTAATTAAATTATATGCATGTGTATATGGTAAGAGAAAAAGAAATGAAAAATAATAGTAATAAAAAATGTGGTTTTAAAAAAATAAAAAATCTTTGTTTAATAAATTAATTAAAGTAATATAAAATCAATGAGTAATAACATTTGAAAATTTATCCAATCATTTATATATGTTTTTTTTCGTTGCTTCAAATAGAATTACGAAATAAATAAAATTATTAATTATAAATTTTATTTCAAATTTTTACTTCCAAAAATTGTTGCTTGTTCACAAATTTTGAAATAGTTTCCTTTTTTTTTCTTTAATTATTACTATTTAAAAATATCACTTATAATATCATTTATTATTATTACTATTATTGCTATTGTTATTATTAGGAATTCATTATTATTATCATTATCACTAATTATTATTATTATTATTATTATCATTATTATTATTATTACTATTATTATTACTATTATTATTATTATTATTATTATTATTATTATTATTATTATTATTATTATTATTATTATTATT
>NW_018112139.1:0-869 GCF_000183805.2 Loa loa | reverse complement strand
TCACTTGTAAGTAATATTTCATTCAGTTGATAATCCATCTCAATTACTGTTTCACACCAGTGAGTTATCGAATAGTTGATTTGCATTCAATGAAAATTCAAAAACGACGACAGGTTTGAGAAAACAGATCAAAAAATCGCACAATCGAAAACTTTTTGAGATTATGTGAGAGAAAAAATTTTTAAAATTTGAGAAGTAGGAATGAATTTGATTTACCAAAGTTAATCTTTGATATGATCTGAGGAAATTGAAAAACTTCTCATGTTCGTTTTCAGTACTCGTCTGGGGTTTTATTTTTTAAGATTTTGAAAATATAAAAAAATGCATAGTTATGTGTTTACTATTTTATCGCAAAAAGTGAGCAAATATTACATTTCTTGACCAAAAAAAGTATATGTAGAAAAGAAAAAGAGGAAGAAAATTAAAAATTCTAAATAGCGCAATATACTGCTAAATGATCCAAATTCCTAAAATTTCTGCTACTTTGAAAAAAATAAACAGGAATATACTTGTGTTTACTTGCATCAGTATATATTTGGTTTTCATTATTATGAACGAATTTCAGATTAAAATGATAAGTGAAAAAAGCATTCGGAAAATTACAATAGTTCAGTCCAGCATTTAGTTAAGCATACTTTTTATAAAGGCAAAGATTGATCGGTTTTTTTTCTTGATTTTATCAAGCAGGATGTGGAAAGTCATTTCTTAAACTAAAATGTTTGTTTGCTTTTCTAGAAATTCAACCTTGATTTGAAGGGTAAAGTTGCATATTAAATCAGATGACCTATATATATGACCTATATATTCAGGGAATAGACTTGCTATAAATTTTCTTTGTAACGTTTATTTTCAGATGGCTTGGGGTAAAA
>NW_018112138.1:0-869 GCF_000183805.2 Loa loa | reverse complement strand
ATTTTATCTCACCAGTTTTGTTCTTTCATTGTCACGCTTTTATCTCAATGAATTTCAATGTTAAGCCTTACAGGAGCAAATTAGCATAGAAAGAGACATCGCTTCACAACAAGTTTCAATGCATTGAAACACAACTGCAAGTACTTCATCATGAAATTACTAAAAGAAACTTTCCAACCCATTTCTAACTTGTGTTTATCATTTAAGTATCTGCTCATCGATCGATCATCAATCGATCAATCAATCGATTTATCTGCTCATTCTTTCTCTCGCTTAGTTTGATATAATGCTTATTTAATTATATTTTCTTTTTTTAATCAATATTTTATTATTACTTTCCTCTTTATTTGTATCTGAATGATTTCACCAGTAATTACTTTATGCAAAAAATGAATAAATTAAGTTGGAATGTTCTAGCGATTCGATGAATGCTGTATTATTCGGTATCGGTTGGTTCCAGTTTTATGAAGCACATTGTGATAGTGGTGAGTAATAAAAAAAATTAAAATTATCTCTGCTTTATTACATTTTATCTTATGTCACCATCTAAGCTTCTTGTTCTTTCTCGCAGCAATTCCCTAAAAGTTTTTGTTTGCTTCTTAATCTTCAGAAAAAAAAAAGAAAAACCAAAGCACAAGGATGATTAACTGATTAATCACTTGAAGGATTTGAAAGAATTGAAGAAACTTTACATTACTGTAGGTGGTTGTAGAAAAATGGTGAAATTTTAATTTTGAACATCTGGAAAAAGGAAAAAAAAACAACCTTACGATACAATGGGAAATAAGCCATAGCTGATGTGTGATAATTAAAATTCGAGTATTTTGATGCAGTAAAATACGATTTGTTAGTTTTAAAACACTATCATA